>NW_021620120.1:514836-552810 GCF_004785775.1 Grammomys surdaster | reverse complement strand
AGGAAGGAAGGAAGGAAGGAAGGAAGGAAGAAAGAAAGAAAGAAAGAAAGAAAGAAAGAAAGAAAGAAAGAAAGAAAGAAAGAAAGAAAGTCAGTCAAAAGATGATGGACATGCCGGGCAGTGGTGGTGCAAGCCTTTAATCCAGCACTTAGGAGACAGAGGCAGGCAAATTGCTGGGTTTGAGGCCAGCCTGGTGTACAGAGGGAGTTCCAGGACAGCCAGGGATACACAGAGAAGCCCTGGCTCAAAAAAAAAAAAAAAGATTATGGACATTGAAGATCTTGAAAAATAATAAACTCAAAGTGACTTGGACTGTATGAAAGCCAGGGACCCAGAAAGGATGTTGAAGAGTTCACAGCTAAGAAGCCCTTGAATTGCTTTTTAGTAACACAAGAAGTGCTAAAGACAGCATAGGAGAATTTAAGATAAATAATCTAAGTAAGAGTGATTGCCTCTTAAGAGGTGGGAAGTGGGTGCGACCAGGAGAGGCACGCAAATGGCTTCTAAGCTTTTGCAGAAATTGTTATAACAATAAAGCACTTAAAATTCAGGATCTTCTCTTGAAGAGAAAAAATGGGAGGAAGAGAAGAAGGCAGAAGGAGATTCAGAGTTAAGCTGGAGGAGGAAAGATGGTACAGAAGCTCCAAGCACACAAGAGGGAACCTGTGAGGAGACACAGCCCACCCATTCCCTCTGCAGATGGCACAGAACTGTGTCATTATAGAATTAGACAAAAATCATCATAGAACCAATGCTGTATTTATCTTGGCTTCTTCCATATTTGTAAGATAAAATGTTGAAGACAGGCCTTTCAGAATGAAGAGAAGGCATTTGCTTTTACTTTAGTAAGTATAATGATTGTTTTTAAACAGTGATCTCTACACAATACCGCCCTGAATGTTCCTATAATTTCTGATAAAGAATAAAATAACTGACCACTCTGGAAATTGAATTATTTCATGTAGGGGAAAATCTCAGCCACAGGACAGACATCAGTCTCTGACTGAATCTCCAGGAAAAGTACACCAAAGACCAAATATGAACCATCAACAAACCCATGTCTACACTTAGAAAATGAGACCAGTTCTACACTAATGTTTACCTTCAAGTCATTGATCCAACCACACAGTTCCTTATAACTGCCGATACTCATAAAGAACAGAGTCAATAGTTGCAGTGTTCAGATCATACATGGTGCTCAATAAACATTTGTTGAAACAATAAAAACTAACTGATCAATCAATTCATGTTTTTCATCAGCCTCCTTTGCCCTCAGCTGAGAAGTCAGAAGTACCAGAGGAAGAATCCACCTATTTTCCAGGACATTCCTGGCTTCCTCTCAGCCACTAGAAAACCTTGGACCAGAAGGAAAAGGAAAAAGGAGGAAGGATGCTTGGAGATTAGAGGGATAAGAGAAACATCCACATCACATGTTTTGACAAGTATGCAGAGTGAGCTTTTTCAAAAAAATTGAAAATACATTGTCTGACAGTCTCATCCCGCCAACTAGACTCAGAGACCATGGTCAACCAGAGCTCCCCTGTAGGCTTCCTCCTGCTGGGCTTCTCTGAACACCCACACCTGGAAAAGGTTCTCTTCGTGGTTGTCCTGTGCTCCTACTTCCTCACTCTCCTAGGAAACACACTCATCCTCCTGCTGTCCACACTGGACCCCAGGCTCCACTCTCCAATGTACTTCTTCCTCTCTAACCTCTCCTTCTTGGACCTCTGCTTCACTACAACCTGTGTCCCCCAAATGCTGTTCAACCTCTGGGGCTCCACAAAGACCATCAGCTTCCTGGGATGCTTTGTACAGCTCTTCATCTTCATGTCCCTGGGGACAGCAGAGTGCATCCTCCTGACAGTAATGGCCTTTGACCGCTATGTGGCTGTCTGCCAGCCCCTGCATTATGCCACCATCATCCACCCTCGCTTGTGTAGGCAGTTGGCAGGTGTGGCCTGGGCTATAGGTTTGGTCCAATCCATAGTTCAGACACCTCCTACCCTCCGCCTGCCCTTCTGCCCCCATAGGCAGATAGATGACTTTTTGTGTGAAGTTCCATCTCTAATACGACTCTCTTGTGGGGACACCACCTATAATGAGATCCAGATGGCTGTTGCTAGTATCTTCATCGTGGTTGTGCCTCTGAGCCTCATCCTTGTCTCTTATGGTGCCATCGCCAAGGCAGTGCTAAGAATGCGTTCTGCAAAGGGGCGCAGGAAAGCTTTTGGGACCTGCTCATCCCACCTCATTGTGGTCACCCTCTTCTACAGCTCAGTCATTGCTGTCTATCTGCAGCCCAAAAATCCTTATGCCCAGGAGAGGGGCAAGTTCTTTGGTCTCTTCTATGCAGTGGGCACCCCTACACTCAACCCTCTTGTATACACCCTGAGGAACAAGGAGGTAAAGAGAGCACTCTGGAAGCTGCTTGGGAAAGATGGGGACTCTGAGGAGAGCTGAGGGAGAAACACTTAGTATACTTTCCAAGTTAAGATGAATTTGAGTCTTTGTGGAAAAAAACTGAACTCCCAAGTCCACTCACTCTTTCATGCTTATTGCAGCCACAACAGTAGACCTAGTGAATGACAGGCTATAGTAAAAACAGAAGGGATAGTGAGAAGGAGAGAAGGAGAATCAGATGATGAGTGGGAAGGGTGCTAGATGTTTCTTCCAAAGTGAAGCATTCTCATCTGTACTGATCAAGGAGGCTCATTCGATTCAAGAAATTTAGAAGGAAGAGAAAAAAAACTTACAAAACTCAGGAAGTTCGTGAAATTTACAGGATTCTGGTGATTCCTTCTTGAGATGACATAATCAGTAAACAATTGGAAGAAAGAAATCTCTCCAAAGATCTATCTGCAAGCAAGTTATACACCAGAACCCAGTGACACAACCTACATGTGTCCTCATCTTTGCTTAAGTGAGGCTTTCAGTGATACAGCTACAGCTCTAATGTATCACCAATTCATTCTTCTGTAACTACAATAAATAAACTCATTAGTTGACCAACCTGGACTTGAATGGAATCAATTGTTTGACTTACCTTTGGTGCCCTATCTAGGATGAGTTCATCAGGGAGAGGAAGAGTAATACAGAGACACAGAGACAGACAAACAGAGAGACAGAGAAACAGAGGAAGTATCTTTAATTTACACTGAAAAGCATAGTTAATATTTGTTTCTTTTCCACTCATTTTGTTTCATTTCCATTTTATTTTGTTTATAGGTTCTCAATGCCCTTTGTACATTTTTTTCTAGTTGTCTGTACCATTATTCTATAATTCATATAGAGTTTTGTTGTTTGTTTTTGTTTTGTTTTAGTTTTTTTTTTTTTCAAGACAGGGTCTTTTTCAAAACTATGTAGCTCTGGCTGTCCTAGAACTCACTCTGTAAACCAAAGAGAGAGTGACAGAGATGGGTGGCCTCAAACTCACAGAGACCCACCCATCTCTGTCTCCCATGTGCTGGAATTAAAGACGTGTGGCACTTTAACACAAAGACATAACCCACAGCATCTAGAGTTCTTCTATAGTAATACTAGTAAGAAGTCAGAGAGACTCCCATAAAAACCTAATCCAGAGACTTTACTACTCAAAGACGAGAGAATTCACAGAATTGGTGCTCGTTTTAGAAACTTAAGAAAAACACCTAGAATATGAACTCTTTCCCTCCCCTTGTCCCTTCCTACATGGAATTCTTTCCAAGGTTAAGCCAAGGACAGAGGTACTCCAGAGATTCAAATGACCTTCCATGTGATCTTGGAGACAAGTTCTTGGGATTAGCATCCTTGCTTCTGATGAAGAATCAGTGGGCACTGTTGTTCTGGGTCACAACTCCTCATCCTGTTCTTTAAAATGAAGATAACAGATAAAGTAGTGTTTTAATTCCAGGAATTCTGGTGGGTTAAGGCGATGGAACAAGAAGCATAGATATCTACAAACCTCCTGTTCTACTCCAAGCTGATGAAATATCCCAGATGTAGTCAGCCCACCCAGTACATCTTCCCTGGAGAAGACCCTTCTTCTTCTCCAGAAATAAAGGTTCATGAGGGAATTTGTCAAAGAGCTTTGAGAATGAATAATTCTCTAGAAATGCCAACCAAACACTATATAAAATCTACTGTCAGTGCTGAAGAGATGACCCAGCAGTTAAAAGTGCTGGATGCTCGTACAGAAGAACTAGGTCCAGTTCCCAGCACCCATTAGTGGCTTAAAACTGTCTCTGGTTCCAGAGTATATAGACTTGAGACCTTCTTTTGACTGCCTTAGGCAGTCAAATACCTGTTAGTATTCTGTATAAACTCCACCTCCACGGTTACCTGGCAACAGCCAGGTAGGCCTGCCCACTATAAAAGGGGCTGCCTGCCCCCTCCTCTCTCTCTTGCTCCGTTGATCCCTGCCTGCAGGTTCTCTGCCCCCTCTCCCTTTCCCCCTTCCCTTCCCCCTCTCTCCACGTGGTCATGGCCAGCCTCTACTTGTCTACCTCTCTGTTCTCTCTCTCTCTCTCCTCTCGCTCTCTCTCCCTCTTAATAAACCTCCCCTTGTGGAACCGTCTGCTGCGGTCTGTTCCAAGCTGCATGCCATAAATCTAACAGGACCACATAGTGCACTTCATAAACATAAAATAAGAGCAAATAAAACTTAAACACACAAACTAATGAATAAATGTTACTTTAACAACTTACAATTAAAATTAATTAAATTAATTACAATTAAAGAGAATTTAACAATTCTCTTTTTTTAAGTGTTGTTTTGTTTTTACTTATGTCTATTTGTCTCTGTGTGTGTATGCTCAAGAGTGTGCAAATGTCTACAGAAGCCAAAAGATCTTGAATCCCTGAAGCAAGAATTGCAGGCCATTGTGAGCTACCACGGATGGGTACTAGGATCCAAACTCCTGTCCTTGGCAAGAATAGCAAGTGCTCTTATGCACTGAGCCATTTCTTCAGGCCTCTGAATTCTTATTTACTGATGGTGCAGTTAACATTCCGTGGTAGGGAAGACAAGGACTTGGGATACACCTCAGTGGAAGAGCATTTGCCTAGCATGTGCGTTAGCATCTAAGTTCAATTTTCTAGAAGAAAACAAATACGTTAGAAAAATGATCCAGCCATTAAGAGCTTGTACTACTCTTACTCTTACAGAAGTTCCAGCATCCATATCAGAAGGCTCACAAGCCAGGTTGGGGGAATCTGACACCCCTGGTTGCTATGAACACCTGCATATACAGATTCCAACTTGTATAAACGCACTTAGATATAATTAAAAATAATAAAAAAATATTTTTTTGAAATTCAATAGAGACAGAATGACAGGGTGAGAAGCTTGGAAAAATCTCCCTAAAAATCATCAATATATCTAAAATAATAAAACTCACCATTTCAAGAACTGGAGATAAGCTAAAAGCATAAAACAAATTCCATTTATTCCAAAAATTTTTTTTTAAAGTACTGAACCTGAGACAGAACAATGTCAGTCTCAGACATGTTAGTCTGGAGCTGGTTCCAGCATGCCTCCACAGACAGCATGAAACAAGGTTATTCAGATATTCAGACATGCCACGGGGATCAGGAGTTCTGGTAAGGGTGGAACTGCTTTCATTTGGAGCAGACATTAATAATTAATGATAATAATAATAATAATAATATACACTTGGAGGCTATCAAAAGCAACAATGCCTCAGTGGCATACAACTAGAAATTGTTAACAGAGTAGCCAGTCTGAGGTTGCAGTAGTGTTTTGAACAAACAACTGACCTGTAAATCAGCCAGAAATGTAACAGCAAATTCTTTTTCTTTTTTTTTTTCTTCTTTAGATTTTTTGAGACAGGGTTTCTCTGTGTAGTCCTGGTTGTCCTGGAACTCACTCTGTAGACCAGGCTGGCCTTGAACTCAGAAATCAGCCTACCTCTGCCTCCCAAGTGCTGGGATTAAAGGCGCGTGCCACCACCGCCCCCCCACCCCGAGTCAACTAAAATCTTAATCCAACTGAGCATAACTCTGGTGTCTGGAAAGGGTAAAAACAGAGCCCTAGGTGCTGTTTATCTTGCTGAACATAGAGATAAAAATAAAATAAAAAATAATGTGGGTTTATAAGCTACCTGAACTTAGAAAGCATTTCCCAAATTACATGTAAATCTATCAGAAAAGGGTGGGGATCTGCAATTCTGTAACCCTCAGACTAGCTTCTTTGTTGACATTTCCTAGTTGTTTGCCACTGAGTCATTGTTGCTTTTGATAGCTTCCAAGTGTGTATTTTTTTTTTCTGTGTGCCCCAAATAAAAGCAGTTCCATCCTTGCCAGAACTCCTAATCCCTGTGGCATGTCTGAATAGCTGAATAACCTTGTTTCATGCTGTCTGTGGAGGCAGGCTGAGACCAGCTCCAGAATAACATGTCTCAGACTGTCCTTCTTTCTCAGGTTCAGTTAAAGCCCAAAACCTCCAACAAACAACTGGCTGATCAGAATTAGCTTTCTTTTCCCCAGGGAAATACTTAAGAAACCCACCTCCAGAAAATTATTTGGGTTTGTCATGATGGCTCATATTTGTAAGAGACCCCGTATCAAAACAACTAATTAAAATTTAGGTGTAGCCCAGTGATAGATAGAACACATGTTTGGCATGTTCAAGGCCCTAGGTTCAATTTTCAATAATAAAAAAAAAATTAAGATCTACTCATTTTATGTATATGTATACTAATGGTGTTTTCAGACACACCAGAAAAGGGCATCAGATCCCATTACAGATAATTGTGAGCCAGGGTGTAATTGCTGGGAATTGAACTCAGGACCTCTGGAAGAGCAGCCAGTGCTTCTAACTGTGGAATCATCTCTCCAGACCCATAAAAGAATTTTTAAAAGTTCAGTGAACATGAAGTAGAGACATCAACAGCTACATAGAGAAAAAAAATTTACTCACCAGAGAAATTCAACAAATAAACATAAAATATCTGTGGTTGCCATCTATTAAATTAGGGTTGATTACAGTTGAGAATTGTTGCATATTAAACTAAATATCCACTTTTTAGTGGTGCTTTGTGGCACGTGCCTATGATCTCAGCACATAAGAGGCTGGGGAAGGTGGACTGTCTGGAGTTCAAGTCCATCCTGAGTTACATAGTGAATACTATGTCATACATAGGTACCTAATAAGACCCTTTCTCAATAAAAGGTCCAGTTTCAACCCCAAGATGAAAATGTGCATGTGTGCATGTGCATGTGTGTGATGTACACATAAAGGAGGCCTATCAATATTGATTTCTGGCCATTCCCAATGTTGCAGGGGGCGGGGGCTGGGAGGCGGAGACCTACAGTAGTGAATATGCATTGTTCAAATAAGCACGACAATGATCAGAATTAAAAAAAAGAGAAGGGAAAGGGAAGGGGAAAGGGAAAGGGAAAGGGAAAAAGGGAAGGGGAGGGGAGGGGAAGAAGGGTAGGGGGAGAAGAGGGGAGGGGAGAGGGAGGGGGAGGGGGAGAGGGAAGGGGAGACGGAGAGGGAGGGGGAGAGAGAGGGAGAGGAGAGGAGAGAGGAGAGGGAGGAGAGAAAAAGAAAAAAGAGCGAGCTCGCCAAGTTCATTTTGTGTGTTCCGGCAAGGTCTCAAGTTATGCGAAGATTGAATTCATCTACCTGAGAGCCAGCACGTAGGATGGCAAACCTTCCCAGCCTGCTCTTCCTGGAGCAATGGGCAGGGACCTGAAGAACCGGTCAGAGCGCTGGAGTACGGATATGAAGAACTCTGCTTGCGCTGTGACTGCTGCAGCTGAGTCCTACAGAGGGGCGCAACCCGGGTGGCTGAATTCCAGAGCTGATCTCGCCTTAGGGTTGGACCCGGAAGACTCCCAGGGACCTATGGCTACAGGGCGGCCGCCACCCTCGTTGCGCTCAGCGAGGGTAAACCCACGAGATCTGTCCCGCGTGGTGGTCTGGAACCGCAGCCCGCGAATGGTGCAGCCCCTGTGGGTCGACTTCCACGGTGAACCACAGCCCTTCCAGACTCTGCTGCCGGGCACCAGCCTCCGCATCAACAGCTACCGAGATCACCCTTGGCTCTTCAGGGATGCAAGAACGAACGACAGACTCCTGGTTAACCGAACTGAGTTATTTGTACCATCTCTCAACGTTGACGAGCAGTCTGCTCTGGCCAACATTACGCTACCGGTATACACGCTGAAAGAACGGTGTCTTCAGGTTGTTCGTACTATGGTCAGCCCCGAGAACTATAGGAGACTGGACATTGTCTCCTCACTCTATGACGATTTGGAAGACCACCACAACGTGAGGAAAGACCTGGAACGCTTAGCCAAGAACACAATGAAAATCAGTGATTATTAGAAAAGGCGGCCAAAGAAAAATGACTAAAGAACTTCTGGTGGTATTGATGAGTCTTGATCTAGAGATAGAACTGGCCACTTATCCTTTTAAAATAATGTTTATCCTTGTAGTTAAAAGGAAAGTTAACTAGGAACTGGAGGGTAGCTCAGTGGTAGAGCATTTGCTAGTCAATGAAAAGTCTTAGGCTCAATCAAAAAAGTAATGGCATTACAAAATGCCACTTAATATATGCACTTTCTAGAAGCATCTGGAGAAATGTTGCACTTTTGCCTACTAGCTCAAAAAAAATTGAGTATAGAATGTTTGTGCAAGTGAATAGGAAATTTAGTGTAGTTAGGAGAAAATAGTCACATCTGAATAGATCCATTATGGTTGGTAACCTGTCCCCTCCTGCTTTGGAAAAACAGACACCCTGGATGTAGAAATGAGAATTTATTTCTGAGGCCCCAGCCCTTCTTACATTAGAAGCCTTCAGTTAGTGGTGTTTGTGAACAAGCAGTGGATGCTTTGATAGGCTCCAGAGAATGAGCCTCTTTGGTTGGGAGGGGAAAGCTAATTTAAAAAGCACTAGGCAAACATCGTATAAGAAGCTGTTTTTATGGAAAGTGTTTTTTTTCTCATTGTTCAAGGCTTGTCTTTTCTTAGTCTACTCAATTTGCAGTAGTTTTCTGGTTTTGTTTGTAAACCACAATTGGCTTTCCACAGTTACTGAGGTAACAGTTGTAACTTATCTACACAGAAACCAGCTATGTTCCTGTATAATTCTAGTCTCATGGACTGTAAATGAATTGTTGTCAAGTCTGAGTCTTTTTTATTCTTTCTGTGAATCCATGAAACTCCATGTGGTTCAGTATTTTTATCAGCAGGATTTGGGTACACCTTTCTTCTGACTACAAAGTGAGTCAAAGCTAGAAAGGGCATCTTCAGCCCAGTTGCCATTCACTGTGGGTTTGTAGGGTATTCTGGAATGTTTTACAGTTAAATAAATGTTCATTTCCTTCCTTACAATCTGGACTTCATATGTTTATTAACTTCATTCTTTTATTAAATTTACATTTTATTTGTGTGTCTCTTTCTAGCATGATAACTTATTTTTCCACATTGTCATTAGCTTTTCATAAACCTCAGTGTTATAGTCTCACTTGTAATTAATGGAATTTCATCGCATTTCCTGGCAGCTGCTACAACTGTTCCTTAACACACCAAAGAAACAGGGTAGAGATTCTACAGTCTAAGAAAATTCAAACATCCCAGTTATAAACTCAGACTGCTGAGATGACTATCGAGTATGACCGTGGATCATACCTGAGACGTCCACTATGATGTGGACCTCATATCTTAATGCTGATAGATGACAGGCAGAATAATTGCCTGTGTCAAATGAGGGTTAGACATATGTCTACATAGACACAAGAGTACACGCACACTCACACACACACAAGCAACATGAACTTGTGTGAATAAATCAGAGAACTAGGCAGAATAATTGCCTGTGTCAAATGAGGGTTAGACATATGTCTACATAGACACAAGTGTACACGCAGACACACACACACACACAAGCAACATGAACTTGTGTCTAGATGGTGGGTAGAGGAGAACAATGTGACCCTGGCTATCCCTACTAACAGAAGGAGTGAGTGACTTTGTGTCTTGATCAAGAAATGCTATTGCTGGCACACTTTCTCCTGAGAGTCATCTGCCCCCTCCACCATGATTACTAGCTAATTACCTGTGGGCTGAGGAACCGCTAGGTCTCAGCTGAGTTAATGAGATGTTTCTCTCCACAGGATAGGAGTCCTGGGATCCCTCTCTCTACCACATACCTAATGTCAGGCTTTCTACCACCAGGACCACTGAAACGGATGTTAACTTCTCCAGACTGTTTGCCAAAATCTTGCTAGTCAAGGGATGTCTCTACCCCACTTGGCCTCATTTTACCTCTTAGAAAAGGCAGCAGGCTACTGTTGGTGAACTGGTCAGTGTTTCTGTGTTTACACATGAACTCTGGTGCTCACCACTATACTGCAGTAGCCTAGCAGATGAAATCTCTTTTGCTAACTTCCTCATGTAAAAAGGAAGATACTCATATTTAGAATTAATTGTAAGGAACAGTCAGAGGTGCATGGATAAATGTTAACAGCTTGGCTGGAGGGATGCAGAGTCCTCATTCAGTATCTGCTCTGTTTACGCAGTACAAATACTCCTGGAAAGGAACATTCTAGGCGATCATGGTTTAAAAGCTATCTCCTAAAAATCTGAGAGTTTAAGAATCAAATAAGCTAGCTCTAACAAAAACATGTTAGTGTGTTCTTTAAAAAGAGTCTAGCTGCAAAGCTGAATGATCCTTACTTCAATCAGAGATCTAGCTGACCCTTCAGAGACCATGCTTCTTTCTCAGTTTGAGTTTTCTTTTTGATGTCCATGCAGAAACGAGGCGTCAATTAAGAATTTCATCATGGAAAATTGCTGGCAACCAACGTAGTTCACCAGTTGAGGGTGAGTAGAGTATTAGCCTTTCTCTCATGTAAAATCAGTTTCTATGTATCCTCAACAATAGATTCCCCAGATAGGGAGTTAAAGGGGGAGAGGGCTTTTATTGGCTTGCTTTTGGGGTTGCTTTATTTTGGGGGTTGTTTTTGTTTGGTTTGCTTTTGAAGCAGATGTACCCCAGGCTAGTTCCAAACACAGACTCCATATGCAGCTGCCTTTTGAGTGCCAAGATTACAGGCATTAGGTATTAATACAAAACAGAGTGACTTATCAGCTGCTGATCTGATGGCATCACTCCCTTGTATTTTGGACAGGAAAATGCCAGTCTGTCATAGCTCCTTCTGTACTCCCCCAGGTATGGGAAATTTTTTTCTAGCATTCTCTTGGTTCCCAACATTTTGCAAGTGGGTAACCTTAGAGACCTTACTTGCCCTGAGACCATTCGCTGTAAAAATTCACGGTAAAATTGATAAGATCTTTGCATGGCTGCTAAGGAAATCAGATGTTCAGGGAGCTGTTTGCCCTACATGGCACATGTGAAGCACTCCATAATTGGAAAGTGTTAAAAGCAAAAACAAGGAATGATTACCAGACCTTCAGCAACCACTTCAGGTGACCAGCCCAGTCTTGTAGTACAAGAAACAAAAAAATTCACAGACAAATAAATGCATGTTTTAGAATAATGCAAACAATGGTAAATATAATTTATCAAAAGGGAAAAAGTTGAGCCAACTAAAGACGATGAACTCTAAAGAGATTCAGAAATAAGGCAGAAAAAAAGAAGGGAGTGACCTCCCATGGGGAGAGCCAAGTTAGAGACAGGGCTGATAAGGACAATAATTGAAAGGAGAAGGGTGTCACTAAGATCACATACTAGAAACTGTATATAAAGAAAGCAAAGGAGGATTAGCTGCTGTCACAGGATTTCTTTGGGATAATGAGATGCTCTAGAGGTAGATGGTTCTGGTCTGGTCATACGACTGGTGAGTGCTCTTTTAAAACAGTGAGTTCATATGGGAGACGGCTTAGCTGTTACTGTGCTACTTATGCTGCATATGCATGAAGACCATAGCTGAGAGCCTAACACCCAAAGATCTAAGAGCAATGTTCATACCTATAATCCCAGCATGAGGAGACAGAAACAGAAGGAACCTCGAGGCTCAATGCCCAGCCAGTCTAGCCAAATTACTGAGCTTGCAATAAAACAAGTTAGACTGCAACTGGGAAAGACACTGTACACCAACCTCTGGCCTCCCACAGGGTTACACATAAATGTGTGCATGAGAACACACACACACACACAAACTATATACTTTCAAAGTTTTACATTCTATGAAATACATCTCAAAAAAGAAAATAGTCAGATGTGCTGTAATCCCCACATTTCTGCAGTAAAGACTGGAGAATCAGGAGTTTAAAACCAGCCTTTACTACATAATGGGTTTGAGGCCAACTTGGGCTACATGAAACTCTGATCTCAAAGGGAAAAAAAAAATGAGGCCAGCAAGATGAAGCAGTGAAAAGTGTATCTACCAATCCTGATGACCTGCATTCAATCTCATGGACCCTCACATTCTGTTAAAGCAATTCCCACAAGTTGTCTTCACCATCACACACATACACAAAATAAGTGCAGTGTATATTTTGCCTGTGTTAGTACATTAACTACATGGCTAGGTACATGTCTGCAGAGACCAAAAGAAGGCATCAAATCTCCTAGAGCTGGAGTTGGGGGTGGTTATAAGCTACCATGTGGGTACTAGGAACTGGTCTAGGGTGGTCTGCAAGAGCATGTGCCCTTAACAGCTGAGCCATCTCTCCAGCCCCCATGCAATGTATTTTTAAAGGAAAAGAGACAGACAGACAGACAGACAGACAGACACACACACACACACACACACACACACACACACACACATGGGGGGTTGGGGAAGATGAGACAGCAAAGAATAATTTGTGTAATGTTGAGAGGTAGTTCCATCTTTGAGGATGTGAAATAGGAAGCGGGGTGGGGGGTGGCCACACAGGAACCTCTAAGATATGTGGAACATCTGTTTTACAACCTTAACCTGGGTACTGGATGGATCAGAGGATGAACTTGTTATTTATACTGTACATATTTGCTTTATTTATACTTTGGTTTGAATATAAGATAATAATAATGAAAAGTATTCTGTAGGAGGTAAAACAAGGTGGGAAGAAATGAAAGCAGAAGGTTCTGGAAAAAAATGACGGGACTTGTAACTGGGTGTTCTTCCATCTTAGGACACTTAGGCAGAGCCCCACTCACCCACTGCCTTCCTGTCCATTATCAGACCAGAGAACCCTATGTCCTCAGTTTAGTTTCCAGAGTAGCTTCAGCCTCCCTCTTCCCTCACTGAGCTGGCCTGCTATGCTCTAATATTTACAGCTACTTTAATGATGGAATTCTCACAGATGAAACCTCCCCCCAAATGTGCCCTTCACCTTATGAATTCCTTATTTTCATTCACTCCATACAACCCACATGGCTGACATTTATATCTGAGGCTTTTAATAACCCAACTGTGAGCCATAGTAGATTTTAAGAAGCCACTCTTACCTCCTGCATGTTAACTCTCATGAGGACTGCATGATTAGACCAACGCTACTTCCTAACCAGGGCAGCTGTTTACTAAAAGATGATTAAAGAAGACAAGACAAGAGAAACAGTCTGCTATGTATGCATGGAGTCGCATACAGTGGAAGAAAATCTCTCACACGTATAACATATTCTAAGCCAGGTTTGGTAGCTCATACTTACAGGCCCAGCATTCCAGAAGCTGATGCAGGAAGATGGCCCAGAGACAGTGGCAAGCCTGTACATCAAAACAAAACCCTACTTCAAACAAACAAACACACACGTGTACAAAAAAAAAGACTTATTCTGTCTCTGATGAGCTGCTTTATAAAATAAGAAGTATAAAATACTTCTAGTCATGCCAAAGAGTATTCACCAAGTGAACACAAAAACAATGAGATTTCAAAACTTACCAGAGATACAACCTTAAAAGTCACTCAAATAATTTGTTTTAATGTCTTTTATTTATTTTTATTTTATTTATTTATGTGTGTGGGTTTGTTTGTTTGTTTGTCTTGGTAAAATACATCTCTAAACTATGGCTCATGCTTGCCAGCTTTCTTCCTCAAAGGTACACCCTCAGACATAAAACACAGTATTTAACTTCTTCCTCCAAGAGATAATAGGCATGAGATAGCACTGAGGAAAACCAGAAAAGCACTGAGAACATAAGGCACTCAACGCATTTCTACTGAAACAGTGAACAAGTTGATTCATTCATCTGAAATCAACACTCTCCATCCTTAATCAGAAAGTCAGAGGTGCCAGTATGAGGATCTACCCATCCTCCTCCACATTCTTGATTTCCTCATGGCCACTAGACAGACAATGTTTGACCAGGTGAAACAGGTGAAGGCAAGGACCTACTTGGTGATGGGCCTGGGAGTAGACCTTGTGAGAGTAGAGGAAGAAGAAAAATGTCCACCTGGCATGTCCTGACAATGACCTGAGAAACACACAAATTTTCACCAGGCCCTTTGAACCACACTAATCTGACAGTCTCATCCCTCCAACTAGACACAGAGACCATGGTCAACCAGAGCTCCTCTGTGGGCTTTCTCCTGCTGGGCTTCTCTGAACACCCACACCTGGAAAAGATTCTCTTCGTGGTTGTCCTGTGCTCCTACCTCCTCACTCTCCTAGGAAACACACTCATCCTCCTGCTGTCCACACTGGACCCCAGGCTCCACTCTCCAATGTACTTCTTCCTCTCTAACCTCTCCTTCTTGGATCTCTGCTTCACTACAACCTGTGTCCCCCAAATGCTGTTCAACCTCTGGGGCTCCACAAAGACCATCAGCTTCCTGGGATGCTTTGTACAGCTCTTCATCTTCATGTCCCTGGGGACAACAGAGTGCATTCTCCTGACAGTAATGGCCTTTGACCGCTATGTGGCTGTCTGCCAGCCCCTGTACTATGCAATCATCATCCACCCCCGCCTGTGTCAGCAGTTGGCAGGTATAGCCTGGGCTATAGGTTTGATCCAATCCATAGTTCAGATACCACCCACCCTCCGCCTGCCCTTCTGTCCCCATAGGCAGATAGATGACTTTTTGTGTGAAGTCCCATCTCTAATTCGACTCTCTTGTGGGGACACCACTTTTAATGAGATTCAGTTGGCAGTTGCGGGTGTCATCTTCCTTCTTGTACCTCTGAGCCTCATCCTTGTCTCTTATGGTGCCATTGCCAAGGCAGTGCTGAAAACCAACTCTTCAAAAGGGCGCAGGAAAGCTTTTGGGACCTGCTCCTCCCACCTCGTTGTGGTCACTCTCTTCTTCAGCTCAGTTATTGCTGTCTATCTGCAGCCAAAAAACCCCTATGCCCAAGAGAGGGGCAAATTCTTTGGTCTCTTCTATGCAGTGGGTACCCCAACACTCAACCCTCTTGTATATACCCTGAGGAACAAGGAGGTAAAGAAGGCATTCTGGAGGCTGCTGGGGAAGGATGCAGACTCTGGGGGAAGCTAAGGACAAAATACTTGTGTGCTTTCTAAATTAAAAAGTTTCTTCATGATATGTATGCTATATTTATATGTGTGTACATATATATAATATACAATAACAATAATAAAAGAAGCTATCGACTTGAGAGGGAGATGTGTGAGGAGTTGGAGGGAGGGAACCTGGGAGGGGCTAGAGGGAGAAAAGAAAGGTAGGGGAAAAGTGATAACAATTCTATTTCAATTAAATTATATTTTGGGGGCTGGAGGGATGTCTCAGTGGTTAAGAGCATGGTCTGTTCTTCCAAAGGTCCTATGTTCAATTCCCAGCAACCACATGATGGCTCACAACCATCTATAATGGGATCTGATTCCTCTTCTGTCATGCAGGTATACATGCAAATAGAGTACTAATATACATGAATAAATAAATAAAGACTATATATATATTGGAAAAAAGTTTTTTTTATATGATAGTCTGCTTCTTCCTTTTTTTTAAAAGATTTATTTATTTATTATATATGAATACACTGTAGCTGTCTTCAGACACACCAGAAGAGGGCATCAGATCTCATTACAGATGGTTGTGAGCCACCATGTGGTTGCTGTGATTTGAACTCAGGACCTCTGGAAGTGCAGTCAGTGCTCTTAACCACTGAGCCATCTCTCCAGCCCTGGAAAAAAGTTTAAAATGTTAAACTCCCAAGGCCACATACCTGAGTCACAGTTCAGTGTGTGACTATGAAAAGAGAGATAGGAAGAGAGAAATGCAAACATTATCTACACTTGATATTTCCTGTTTTCCATTTTACTCTCATTGTCTTTGTTTCTATACATTCTCAAACTCTTTCATGGTTGTTTCTGGATATATCTTCTCTCCCCAGTTGTTATGTCTGTGGAGGGGAGGCATATATCTATGTGTGCAAATCAAGCAAAGGCTTAGGTTAGAGCAAATCTGAGATTTGGAAGACACCCTTTGTTCCGCTCACAATGTGAGAGAAAGTGATAATCTAGGGACTTCTTAGTCTTTGTCTATCATCTATCTATCTATCTATCTATCTATCTATCTATCTGACTATCTTCATCTTGCAGAGTCATGAGACATTTCCTTGTAGCCTCCCATGTCCTGGTAGAGCATGAGGCATTCTGTCTCATAACATTAGATATATTGACATAATATGAGAGCTGCCTGCAGCCAGGAAATGTTTCTCCACTGTTGGAAGTTGCTATTTGAATGTGAAATGCTACCTCGCCCTATACCCACCCTATAGGCTCATGTGTTTGAACAGTAGGTCCACAGGTAATGGTACTCTCTTGGAAAGTTGTGGAATGTTTAGGAATTGGAGGCTGGTTGGAGAAAATGGGTCACTGAAGCAGGCCTTGGAGCTTTATAGCATGGCCCTGCTTGCATCCTCTTCTTGCTTCTTGACTGTGAATTCAGTGTAGCTCTGCAGTTCATACCCCTCTTACCATGTTTTTCTACCGTAATGGACTGCATCCCATCAATCTATAAGCCAAAATAAACCCCTTGTTCTATATGATGCTTCTTGTCTGGTTTTTCATCCTAGCAACAACAAAAGTCACTGAAATTGAAATAGGATAGACAGATTGAGAAAATGAGGGACATGGAAGGAAAGAAGTCCCCATCCCAGGATAGAGTATAAGCCCTTTCCAGCTGAGAATCCAAGAATTTGAGCACAGTTAACATGTGTTATGAAGGCTGCTTACATAAAGACAGAGTTCTTTTCCATAGAGAAGTTTCAAATCAGAATGTTAAAATAGCAATGAATCATGACTTAAAGACTAAGCAAACACTACCTTCAGGAAGGATCTCTTTCATTTCCCAGCTATAAACCTGCAACTATCATTACTCTTACTAAATTATCAAACCTCTTACTAAAACCTCCATTTAGCATTAAAAAAAAAAGCATGTTTTAAGTCACTAACAACCCTTGTCACTTGTGACTTCATCTTATCAGGTTGTAATCCCACACAAGACACCCCAGGAGTGACCCTATAATCCCATTTACTGAAAACATGGAGAAATATTCTTAGCGACCTTTTGAGATGTATTTGAGAGCTGCCAAAAATAATGGCAAGTATTGAGAAACTAAAGTACAACTCTCTCGTGAAGCCCACACACCCACTTTCAGTGGGCTCCACTGCCTCTGAGTACCTCTCTGTCTCCAATGCTTAAGACTATAGGGAATTTCCTCCTAACAGTATCAAACTCTGCTTCACATTGGTTCACACTGAAATTCTTTTCTTTGGAAAACTCATCCCATCTTCACTTGTGTGGAAGTCAGCGAAAGGTCTCCTTGGCCTGCTGTAGGAAGCAGCCTAGAGCTGCATCCCTGGCCCATACCCATTGTTCCTGACATACAGTGAAGTGTTTCAACACTATTGCCATCATACAATCCTTTTGAATCAACATCACCCCTTTTGGAGTATATAAATAATAAACTGGGGTTGGAGGGGGTACATTTGGGATACAAATAAATAAAATAATAACTAAAAATAAACAATAAACTGTCCACTGTTAAAGTTCATTTATATGTAATGCTTGTTGAATGAAAGAGACACATTGTCTCCAGAGGTGTAGCCACAGGTCAGATGCCCATGCCCATGCTTCTGTAAATAAACCCTCACTCACATTATTATAAACAAACCTAATATAACTCACTGGGTCACACACACAAAATGATATGAAAATAGAAGGAGAAAAGAGGAGAACAGTGGGTGATAAATGGGACAAGAGAAGATGATAGAAGATGAATGTAATCAAAGTATAGTGTGTGTGTGTGTGTGTGTGTGTGTGTGGTGTGTGTGTGTGTGTGTGTACACATGTGATAATGGAACTCAATGTACTAATGCATGACAATAAATACTTGATTTATGTAACCTGTACCTCAATTTGAACAAAGAGATAAGACATAAAATGCTACCTATGTATTGAGAAGGTTCAAGCAAGGCTTAAGAGAAATCAAGAGGAGATGGAGAGATGGCTCAGTGGTTAAGAGCACTGACTGCTCTTCCAGAGGTCCTGAATTCAATTCCCAGCAACCACATGATGGCTCACAAACATCTGTAATGGAATCTGATGCCCTCTTGTGGTGTGTCTGAAGACAGCAACAGTGTGCTCATATACATAAAATAAATAAATAATTATTTTTAAAAACAGAGAGAGAGAAATCAAGAGGATCATAGAGAAGATAATGTCATTATTCCCCCTGGAGACACTAAGAAGCAGAGGTGACCTTATCACCACGGAATATTCTAATGGAATGTTGTTGTTGATTTGGTCTTAACCATCATTATCAACAGTGGTTAATTAATCATCAGTGGGCAGAGGCACCAGAGTCCTAGGAGAACTAATAAACATGTCCCTATGGATTGAGAGTCCAAGGATTCTTCCTTTCTATCTCCAGTGCCAGAGAAAGGGAAGATAACATCCTAATTTTGGCAGAACAATAGTGGTAAGATGTGGTGAGTGCCAGAAGCTGGAAGCAGTCTCTTGTGGTTCAAGGTTCAGCATTATCGCATTCTCCTGAAAAATTATTTTGCCTGAATGTGTATTTCTTCACCTGAAATCAAAGAGAAAATTCTGTACTCATATGCAGATAATGCCACTGACGCAGAGTGCTTTGGGAAGCTCAGGATGGCATTCCCATCCACAGTATGCTGAGTACTAACCCCAGTGCTGTCAAAGAGACACAAGCATCAATTTGCTCTCACTTTTCATGGTGTGAAGATCAAGTGGAGGCTCCATTCAGGCCAGAAGGTCCTCATCACGGGGAACCCACACCTGCCAAGGAGTGAGAAGACTTTGCCCTAACCATAGTAAGTCCTGGTATTTTTCTTCTGTAGTCCGGCAAGATCCCCCATGTCTTAAAGAATATGGGCCATGTCTGGCACATATTGTTCTGAACAAATTATTTGACCTGTCTGTGTTTCTCTTCATCTGGAAACAAAGATAGAATACAGCCATTGTACCTGGGTTACATAATGGATGCAGAGTGCTTGAGTATCAGATAGGAAGTCAAGCAGGGCTCAGGATCCATGCCTGGCCTTCATGGCTGTGTAATGTTGGGTAAGGTGTTTCAATACTCTGATACTGTGCCTCTGTAAAGAGAGAATAATGCTAATGAATATTCTAGAAATGCAGCATAGGGCCAGATGTACAGTTCTCAGCAGATAGTAACAGAGTCATGATGTAGACACCAACAAGAACAGATATGGCAACCCATTCCCTGTACCTTCTAGTGCATGCCTAGGTCTTTGGTGATCAGTAAAGAAGAGGAACAGCCAGGCAGTGGTGACACATGCCTTTAATCCCAGCACCTGGAAAGCAGAAGCAAGTAGATCTCTGATCTCTGTAAGCTTGATCTACAGAGTAAGTTCAGACTAAGTTACAGAGTAAGAACAGCCAGGGCTACACAGAGAAAATCTGTCTTGAAAAAAGAGATAGATAATAGATAGATAGATAGATAGATAGATAGATAGATAGATAGATAGATAGACCCGACAGAAAGACAAAGAATGAATCCATGAAAATGGAAATAACTGGAAGACTGTCAAGTAATATTTGAATTTTGATGTCTGAGAATTAGATCAGATAAAGAGGGTGGGGGAGTTTTGAATCATAGCACAAAAAAACAACAGAAAGATAACCAAAGGATGATGGACATTGAAGATCTTGAAAATAATAAACTCAAAGTGACCAGGACTGTATGAAAGCCAGAGACACAAGAAGGATGTTGAAGAGTTCACAGCTAAGAAGCCCTTGAATTGCTTTTTAGTAACACAAGAAGTGCTAAAGACAGCATAGGAGAATTTAAGACAAATAATCTAAGTAAGAGTGATTGCCTCTTAAGAGGTGGGAAGTGGGTGTGACCAGGAGAGGCACACAAATGGCTTCTAAGCCTTTTGCAGAAATTATTAACAGCAAAGCACTTAATACTGGAAGGAGTCTTCCCTCAGAGGGAAAGTAATAAAGGTCTTCTTTCTTTCAAAGAGAGAAAAAATGGGAGGAAGAGAAGAAGGCAGAAGGAGAGTCAGAGTTAAGCTGGAGGAGGAAAGATGGCACAGAAGCTCCAAGCACACAAGAGGGCACCTGTGAGGAGACACAGTCCACTCATCCCCTCTGTAGGCCCACCCATCAGCCTGCAGGAATCCTGCCTCTCAGCTGTCCTAGTGACTGTCACTGCCTGCCACCTCCAAGGTGAGCTTCAGTGCCCCAGATACCCTCTCTTTTAGAATAGTACCATCACCTCCTTCAGGAAACAACACTGTTCTCTACAGTGCTGTCTCTCCCCCACTCAGTAACTTTACCTTATATAGGCTTTCAGTTCTGGTTTCTTCTGATGATGTCTGGGTTTTTCAAAGACAAGAGACAGCTCAACTTTCCAGTCAATGAGCTCTGACACATGGTCTGTTGACATTGCCCAATTAAAACAAAAAAAACAAAAACAAAAATCTTACCTTAGTGAGTTACCAGGTTGCTTTAAACAGAGCTAAGTATGCAATGTGAATTTTGAGCTAAATATGGTACTATAACAAAAAAAAAAAAACAGTCCTATTGGCCTGGTTACTGTTTCGGTTTTGTTGTTGTTGTTTGTCAACTTAATACAAGATAGCACTATCTAGCAAGAAGAACCTCAACTGAGAAAATGCCACCATTATCTTGCCTATAGTGAAGTCTCTAAGGCATTTTCTTGATTAATTAGGGAACGGTATAGCCTATTGTGAGTGGTACCATCCCTAGGTAGGTGGTTCTGGATTGTATAAGAAAGCAGGTAAGCCTAACCCTAACCCTAACCCTAACCCTAACCCTAACCCTAACCCTAACCCTAACCCTAACCCTAACCCCAGCACTTGGAAGGCAGAGGCAGGTGGATTTCTGAGTTCAAGGCCAGCCTGGTCTACAGAGTGAGTTTCAGGACAGCCAGGGCTACACAGAGAAACCCTGTCTTGAAAAACCAAAAGAAAAAAAAAAGCAGGTAAAAGGAAAAAACTGATGGAAAGCAAAGCAGTAAGTAGGACTCCTGCATGGTCTCTTCTTCAGTTCCTACTCTGACTTTCCTCAGTGATGAAGAACAACCTGGGAGCTATAAGCTGAAGTAAACCCTTTTCTCCTCAAGTTGCTTTTGGTCATGTGTTTTATGACATTTCTCACAAAAACACTTCTCAAGGTATTGGAACAATGGACAAATTTGGAATGTGAGGTGTTCATGAGGCACTATATCAATTATAAGTTCTTGGAATTCATTTACTGTATATTTTGTTTCAGAGACCACATTGTTCCAGGATCCTGATGCCAGTAACTTGCTCTCAATGACTCAGAATAAAAAGGATACTCAAGGAATATAGCATAAGTAAAACTATTTCTTTAAATGGTGAATCTTTTAAAAAGTTATATAAGTGATTTTAGAACCACTATGGTAGCTTTTATGAATATATAAACTTACTTCAAAATAAAATATTTGAAAATGTATCTGAGTCATGTTAACTAATAATTATGCAAAACCAAAACCCTACGTTGTATGTCTCATATTTCAACATTGTGGTGCTGATGTAGGGGGATCTCAAGTTCAAGTCCATTCAAGACTACATAGTCAGTCCTGCATGTATTTGTATCAGTCTCAGTAATGTAGCAATACCCTGGCTTTGAAAGAAGAAAGGAGGGAAGAAGAAGAGAAGGGAAGGGGACAGAGGGACTTCAAATATTCTGCAAGAAAATTTTGCCTTATATCAAAAGAGAAAATAATTAAATTAACCTACTTCAGACTTTTACTAGCAAACTTCATGGGGTTTGGTTATTTTTTTGCTTTATTTTGCGAGGAAGGCCTCACTCTGAAGCCCAGGCTGTCTCAAACTCACAGGTCCTCCAGTCTAAGATAGCCCAATGCCTGGATTGTATCTTCTCTCATTTTTCTTTTCAACTTTTGAAAAAAAATTATTGCTTTTAATTCTGTGTGTATTTGTGAGTATGCACACATGTATACAGGTGACTGAGGAAGCTAGTGATGTCAGATCCCCTGGAACAGGAAGTATGGGTAGTTGTGAGCTAGCCAACATAGGTGCTGGCAACTGAACTCAAACTTTCTGTGAGAATAGTTTGTGCTCTTAACCACTTAGTCATTTCTCCAGCCCTAGGATTCTACGTTCTTAAGGATTTATGTCATTACAGTATCAGATGACAATCGTTGTAAGTCTAATACTTCTTTCTGAAAAAAAATTTCCACATACGTATAATGAAAGAGGTTTTTCTCTTTGAGGGAAAATATTTGTTTCAATTTTATGAGCCATAAAGATTGTTTTGATTTAATTTTAATTGTGTTTTATGTTTATGGGCGTTTTGCCCGTATGTACGTCTGTGCATCACTTGCACACCTGAAAGATCCAGAACAGCAGTTACTGTGGGCCTCCATGTAGGTGCTGGGAAGCAAACTCAAGTCCTCTGAAAACAGTCAGCACTCTTAACCACTGAGCCATCTGTCCAGCCCCATGAGCTTTGTTTTCAAACAAGAATCCTAGTTGAGCTCACTGGAGATGGCTGCATTTCGTTAGTGGGAATATCTCATCCATAGACCTAGTTTTAATCTCTCATCTAATCTTCTCCGAATGCTTTCAGAAAGTAAGATGAATCCGAACTAATATTTATCATCATGTCATCAATCAGCCACAAAATTCATTATTATTCCTACCACACAGAAGGAACAGCTTCAACAGTAGGCCAGTGTTCAGATCACAACATATGCTTGGCAAATGTTTGTTGTGATAATAAAATTAATGAGTGAATACATGTTTTTAATCAGCCTCTTTTTTCTCTTAACGAAGGAACCAGAGGTTCAAGTATAGGATACACCTGTTCCTGGTTTCCTTGTGACCACTAGACATTTGACAGAAGCAGTAAGAGACGATCAGGAGCTTCGGGAGAAAACAAGGAGCTGCTGGACGGTGTGCTCAAGAAGAGGCAGAGGTAGAGGCAGAAGTGTCCCATAGCAGGGCTCCAGGACACATTGAATCATGATGATGAGACAGCACCTCCAGCTGGATTCATAGCAGAAACAGACTATGGTCAACCAGAGCTCCCCTGTGAGCTTTCTCCTGCTGGGCTTCTCTGAACACCCACACCTGGAAAAGGTTCTCTTCATGGTTGTCCTGTGCTCCTACCTCCTCACCCTCCTAGGAAACACACTCATTCTCCTGCTGTCCACACTGGACCCCAGGCTCTACTCTCCAATGTACTTCTTCCTCTCTAACCTCTCCTTCTTGGATCTCTGCTTCACCACAACCTGTGTCCCCCAGATGCAGTTCAACCTCTGGGGCCCCACAAAGACCATCAGCTTCCTGGGATGCTCTGTCCAGCTCTTCATCTTCCTGTCCTTGGGAACAACCGAGTGCATCCTCCTGACAGTGATGGCCTTTGACCGCTATGTGGCCGTCTGCCAGCCCCTGCATTATGCCACCATCATTCACCCCCGCCTGTGCTGGAAGCTGGCTGGTGTGGCCTGGATGATGGGGCTGCTTCAATCCATAGTCCAGACACCTCCCACCCTCCGCCTGCCCTTCTGTCCCCATAGGCAGATAGACGACTTTCTGTGTGAAGTTCCATCTCTGATTCGACTGTCCTGTGGGGACACCACTTTTAATGAGATTCAGTTGGCTGTGTCCAGTGTCATTCTGGTGGTTGTGCCTCTGAGCCTCATCCTTGTCTCCTATGGTGCCATTGCCAGGGCAGTGCTAAGGATAAACTCCACTGAAGCATGGAAAAAGGCTTTGGGGACCTGCTCCTCCCACCTCATTGTGGTCACCCTCTTCTACAGCTCAGTCATCGCTGTCTATCTGCAACCCAAAAATCCCTATGCCCAGGAGAGGGGCAAGTTTTTTGGTCTTTTCTATGCAGTGGGCACTCCCACACTGAACCCTCTCATTTACACCCTGAGGAACAAGGAGGTAAAGAAAGCATTTTGGAGGATGCTGGGGAAGGATGCAGACTCCAAAAATACCTAAGAGAGAAATAGTCATAGCAGAAGGATTGCTGTACGTTCAAGGCCAGATGGGTAGACACACTGAGACTTTTAAACAAAACTGGGGAGATACTGGTAATTAAAATTCAAATGATTGATATATCCAAGAAAAATGCTAGGACAACAATGAGGATACAGTCATGGTCTTGTTTTGACTTTAGTTATGCGTATGTTATATGCATATATGTTTAGTTATGTATATGTTACACCAAGATGTACAACTAGTACACTACAGTGAAGGATGTTGTAACCATGTGGCTTAATCATTCCATTGGTTTGGCAAAACCCTATCAATGGTAAGCATTTCTAGCCTCAAAGACATTAGATATCCCACAGTTAGGAGCTTTGTCTCTAACAGGGACATAGTCTCTAAAGTGAAGAGCAGGCCTGGAAGATTCCCTAATGAATATTTTTCTTTCAATTTTATAAGATTACCTTGACCAAGAAATCTAGAAGCTAAGAATTCCTTCTGACCTTTGATGTTTCATACTCTAAAGTCTGGTGGCTCTTATGTGAAAAGCAGCAGTATACCGGTACGAGAGCCCTTTCCTGCTCTGTGGTCAAGTCATTCACCAGTAAGTGGTTCTGGGGAGAAAAAAAGTCAATCACTGAAATTTGCTTCCCCTGTGTCAAAATGAACGCAGAATTTGTCCTTACTTTGAATGGATACCATTCAATGGTCCATGCCCCATCCAGCAGGCCAGTAAACAGGGGTCGGGGAGGTCACCTGAAAGAGTGGATGGGGAAAACAGGCAAACGCAAAGAATCCCGATTTGTCTATAGTATGATCAAATCGCCATTTTTTTACTTTTTCACACAGGGGTTATATATACACAAAAAGGCAGGATGTGAAGAAAGAGATGACGCAGGAGTGTAGGTGTTCAGGGGGAGCACAAATATCTTCCAGAATAGGGTATCAACTGGGTAAAGGTTCAGGGGACAGGTCACTATAACTCCGCCTATGATTCACTTGTCCTTATCTACGTTGGTACTATCCACCAAGGCTACCCAAGGTCTATGACTATCCACAAGACCTATGACTACTTGTTCTCATCCAGGCTGGTAAATTTCCACCAAAGCTGCCTGTTTACAATATCTTATACCTATCTGTTTCAGTGTTTTTCCACAGAGACCCAAGACTTAGTGCTAGCAGGCTGACTTAGGCCTATTGCTGATTTTAGGCCTTCAGTATATAAGCAAGGCTGCCCCTGACAGGTCCAGACTACAGACTTCTAACAACTCCACATGTGTGAGGAGCTCTGGATATTTTGGGGTTTTATTTCCTACTCTCTGGGCTGTTACATTACTGCCCCCAGTACACATACCCTCCTGGCTGACTCTACTTGATCAATACAGTCTCAACCAATGACACTGATGGTTGAATTTTCTGGAAGTCTATAAAACAGTTGTTATACTCGGCCATAATTAAAGATTAAATTAGACAATTGTCAGTAGTAGCCAATCCTTTGAAACTCCTATGAAAATACTCTGTGTGGAAAATTCTACAAACAAATTATGAAGATCTTGATACAAAATACTTTGTATAACATTTTCAGGCATTTCACATCCTGACGGAAATGTTCTGAAGGCTATAAATAGACTGTTTATCAATGAGTCTTATTAAAATAGGCCTTGATATGCTATTTCTAATTTCATTCTTAAAAATTAAAGTTGACGTATGATGTTTGAAGACCTTTTTTTAGTAATACTGTGCATTTTAGGTATTGTTTATTTTAAATCAAATTTAGGTAATGAGTTTGTGCTACATGTATTTTAAAGCATGTTAAATCAATGGATGGGCTGAAATACCTTTCTGACATTAGAGGGGCTAATTTTGTGTGACTCTTAAACTATTTTGACTAATGGACCATTGAAAGCTAGTTACTGAATTTTAAAAAAATTGTTACTAGTTTCATGTGATACGGTCTTGTCATATAGGTGTGTTTATGTGTGTGCATGCATATGTGTGTGCATGCATGCATGTGTCTGCATGTGTGTAGAGAATCTCTTGAAGTCATGTTTTCTGTGAATTTGTATTTTTTACATTTTAAAATTTATTTGATATATATGTGAGAGTATTTGGCTGTATATATGTGTAGATGTTTGTGTAGGAGTCCTAAGAGGCCAGAAAAAAGCGTTAAACGTTCTGAAGTTGGAGTTACAGACAGTTGTGAACTGCGTTGTATGGTCTGGGAACTTATTCTTGGTACTCTACAAGATCAATAAGCATGCCTAACTACTGAGCAATCTCTCTAACTCCCTATATTTTTAAATATTTCATGTGACTCCTCATCAATATTTCTAAACATTTCTAGAACTTTATTACAGGCAATATTTAGATTAGCAAGTATTACCTTTTTCATATTCCGAAAAATATGTTAAAAATACTCATGAGAATGAGATCATAATCAAGTCCACAAGCTTGACCAATTTTTCCATTCATAGATGGTCATTACTATCATGCACCTACAACTAATATTCTTTTGTTTTTAAAAGATTTATTTATTTTATTTATATGAGTACATTGTAACTATCTTCAGACACACTAGAAGAGGGCATCGGATCCCATTACAGATGGTTGTGAGCCACTATGTGGTTGCTGGGAATTGAACTCAGGACCTCTGGAAGAGCAGTCAGTGCTCTTAACCACTGAGCCATCTCTCCAGCCCCACAACTAATATTCTCTTCCTCATATAAATCTTGTTATGTTTATATTGTTACAATGTTCTTTTTCATCCTCATTTAGGCTTATGCCTCATGCTGTTTTACCAGAGAGTACCACAATCATGCCTCGGTCCTAGAGGAGGAAAGGAAATTTTACAAGAGGCTGGGGAAATGGCTCAGCAGCTAAAAGTACTTGCTGCTCTTCCAGAGGACTTGAGTTCTGTTTTCAACACACACACATCCGGCAGCTCACAGCCTCCTGTAACTCTGTCTCCAGAAGATTCTGAACCCTCTTCTGGTCTCTGTGGGCACCCCCCTCGCACAACATACACACAACATTTTAACATTACTTAAAAGAAGAGAATTATCATTATAAATACGTTCACACAACATTAAAAAGTTTATTTATACAAACTCATATTGAAATAAGCTATATTAAAACAAAGATAATAAATATTTAAACTCATAATTTTCCAGTTGTTTTACTTCATGTTCTATATCTATTCACATCCATGACTTCTAGATGATAAAATATTATATCATACACTGACAACAGTGTGTAACTGCGCATTTCTTTCCAACTCTAGGTTTATTTGTTTATGGTTGGTTGGTTGGTTGATTTTTTTCAGACAAGGTCTTGGCTATCCTGGAACTTTCTAAGTAGACCAGTCTGACCTTGAACTCACAGCGATCCACCTGCCTCTGCCAGAGTGCTAAGGTTAAAGATGTACTCCACCGTAGTACCACCATATTGATAATTTAATATTGGCCACACTACACCACAGACAAGTAGTCTGTGCACACCTTTAATATCAGCATTAGAAAGACTTGAAAGTTTCATGTCATCTTTGGATACATAAGATGTCTGTATAAACCAGGAAGTGAAGGAAAGTGGAAAGGAGGGAGAAGGACAGACAGAAGGACAGATTGAGGGAAGGAGGTTAAGTTAAAGTACAGAAATCAATACATATTCTATTGCAGGCTTGTTTGCCTGAAGGAAAGGATACTGTCCAAGTCCCATCGGAACACAGTTATGAAAGAGTTCTGACATAAACTAGGAGCAAGACTGTTGTGTGAACTTATCTACACACCCCTTTAAATCTAAACTGAGTCTGGTCCTTTTTCATGATAGCATTTGAAGAGAGTCTATTCAGTACATGCAAGACTGTAATGCAGAAAGAAGGTGATGCAGACCCAGACTCGTGAAACCTAGACATCACTACTATAGTTGTGGCTATTCTTTAGTTTCCATTGTGGGATTCCATCATCTCTAAGATACCTCTGGGTTTGAAGATGATTAGAATAGTTATGTGGCTGAAGTAACGTGGTCAACATCCTGCTCAGCATTTTACACTGTGATAATCTTACGGATTATAACACTGTTCTGTGGAGAGAGTGTAGAGTTGAGTTTTTAACCACTGCTATGGCTGTCACTCAACATACCAAAGAACCACTGTGGGATTCTGCCAGCTAATGAATATACACATTCAAGTTACACAGTCAGAGTTTAAAAATGAGCTCCGGGTATAGCCACGGCCCTGATACATCCACCTTCATTTGAACTGGGCTAGTGGAACCTATGCTCCCATTATGATTCATTAGATGAGGGGAAGACAAATATCTCAAGTCATCTACAAACCTAGGATCTGATCATCCCATATTATTACAATATAGAATATTTAAGAGAAATTAAGCAGAAGGGAAGAATTTGAGAGATGTTAATGGTACAGTCCTATATGGATATATGAAAGAACTAAGAAGATGCCTGGATGGTGAGTGAAGAAGAACAGATATGACATTGGTTATTCCAAATACTATCCTATTGAGAGAAAGGTAGTGGGTGAACTATTGACCTGCTCCAGTGGGAACTAGTGCTGGCATGCTTCCTCCAGAGTCCCATGCTCCTTTACCATAATTACAAGCTAATTAATTGTCTATGGACTGTGGAACCCTTGGGTCTCAGTTGAATTAATGAGCTGTTTCTCCATAGGACAGGAATTCTGGGACCCTCTCTCCACCAAATACCATGTCAGGCTTTCCACCACCAGAACCACTAACAGATGTTAACTCCTCCATGTACTGAGGGGGAAGGCTGTTTGTAAAAACCTTGATGGAAGAGATGACTCTGCCCTACCTTGACCTCATTTGTGCTATAGAAAAGACAGTGGATTACAGTTGTTTACACAACTCTGATTGCTTACAAATTCACTCTCTTAGCTTATTGATTTCACTGTTCTTTGCTTCAACTTCTCATGTTAAGAAGGTGCAGATATGTAGAGTTGTAAAGGATAAGTGTGTAGACAGATGTTTAACAACCAGCTTAGTTTATAGTATTTGCTGAATTTACACAGTGTAAATACTCCTAACAAGAAGGATGCTAGCCAACATGTATTTACTAAGAGGTACTATTCACTAGTTCTAACTCATTGCATATAAATGTACTTAGAAAAGTGCCTAGTAGTGAACATTATCAATTCTTACTAATACTAGAGATCTAGGCACCCATTCAGAGATGGGTCTTATATTCAGTTTTATAATCTTATAAATCTTATATTAAGTTTTCTTCTTGGTGTCCATTTTGGGGGCTAGGTACCTGTTGAGAGTTGGGTGACAGACTATTGCTGGCCAAAGAGGATATTCTCTAGTTGAAGGTAAGTAAAATATTTATCTGTGAAATATCAGATGAGTACTCAACAACCAAGCCTCATGCTAGAAGGCAAATGAAACCAGGGATTTTGTTTGTTTGTTTGCTATTGGAGGAGGTTGCTTTAAAACAAACAAACAGAAGATGAGATTTAATTTAGTGTGTGTGTATGTGTGTGCATGTGTGTGTGTGTGTGTGTGTGCGTGTGTGTGTGTGTGTGTGTGTGTTCATACAGAGGCCAGAAAAAGGGCATTGGGTTCCCTGGAGCTGGAATAGGCTATTGTGAACTGCTTGTCATGGTTGTCGGGAACTGAACTCTGGCACTTAGTAAGAACACCAAGCACTTTTAACTGCTGAGCCCACTCTAGCCCAATTCTGCTTTTGAAATAAGGTATCACTCTGTGGCCCTGGCCAACCTCAAACTCACCACCTTCCTTCCTCCTGAGTGCTACCATGAAAGGCATCGCTACAATGCCTGACCTAAACAGGGTAAATTTCTATCACCTATACTGAATCAGGTGGCCATGTGGTTACATTCCTTCAGGCTCTGAACAGGAGCAGACCATGGTCAGCCACAGTTTGCCTCTTTTTCTCTGAACACCAGGCCAGGGCAATGATCTCTGGAATCTTGATCCCAGTGTCTATTGAATAGGTGGCATAAAACATGTTATTTACCATGAGACAGTTTGATCACCGATAAAATTGGGAAGATCATTGCAGGGCCACTATGGAAACCAGTTGTTCAGATAGCTATCTGTCACAATCAGCCCAAGGAAAATACTTCACAGGTGTACAATGCTAATAGAAAAATGAGAGAATGATTACCAGACCATCACTAACCTCTTCAGATAACCAACCCCTACTTTGGCTCATAGCACAATGTTTACACCTTAAAGCTTAAGAAAAAAAAAACAAATATACAGACCAATAAATGTCAGAAAGACAGCCAAGCAGTGGTGGTACACACCTTTTATCCCAGCACTGGGGACAGAGGCAGGCGGATCTCTGAATGTGAGGCTAGCCTGGTCTACAGAGGGAGTTCTAGGATAGCCAGGGCTACACAAAGAAACCCTGTCTCGAAAACAAAAATAGTCAGGAAGACAAAAACTAGGAGAAATTATAGCAAATGGAAGAGAGAGAGAGAGAGAGAGAGAGAGAGAGAGAGAGAGAGAAACAAAGAAACTAAGATATCTAAAATATATAAAGATATTCAGAAATGAGGCAGAGAAAAGGAGGGAGTTAATTGCGAAGAGGACAACCAGTTAGAAGCAGAAAGTTAATAAGAACAGAAGTCGATGCATGAATGAGTTGGGTGGGTGCCACTAAAGTCACACACTAAAAACTGTACAAAGAAAGTGAAGAGTGCTTTGCTGCTATTGAAAACCAGCCTCCTTTGCCCAGGAAGCCAGTGTGAGGAGCCACTTGTTCTCCACCACATACCAGGTTTCCTCTCAGCTATCAGACTCTATCTGACCAGGAGGAACAATGGAAGAGAACTCCTTAGGTGACCAGCCTGGAAAAGGGAGCCCAAGAAAAATCAGTCTACCTTGTGTGTCCTGAGAAGTACACAGGGTGTGTTTTCACCAGGATCTTTGTACCACACTAATCTGACAGTCTCATCCCTCCAACTAGATACAGAGACCATGGTCAACCAGAGCTCCCCTGGGTGCTTCCTCCTGCTGGGCTTCTCTGAACACCCACAACTGGAAAAGATTCTCTTCGTGGTTGTCCTGTGCTCCTACCTCCTCACTCTCCTAGGAAACACACTCATCCTCCTGCTGTCCACACTGGACCCCAGGCTCCACTCCCCAATGTACTTCTTCCTCTCTAACCTCTCCTTCTTGGACCTCTGCTTCACTACAACCTGTGTCCCCCAGATGCTGTTCAACCTCTGGGGCCCCACAAAGACCATCAGCTTCCTGGGATGCTTTGTACAGCTCTTCATCTTCCTATCCCTGGGGACAACAGAGTGCATTCTGCTAGCAGTGATGGCCTTTGACCGCTATGTGGCTGTCTGCCAGCCCCTGCATTATGCCACCATCATCCATCCTCGACTGTGTTGGCAGCTGGCAGGTGTGGCCTGGATGATTGGCCTGGTGGAGTCAGTGGTTCAGACACCATCGACTCTTCACCTGCCCTTCTGTCCCCACCATCAGGTTGATGACTTTGTGTGTGAGGTCCCTGCTTTGATTCGACTATCCTGTGGGGACACCACCTATAATGAGATCCAAATGGCTGTTGCCAGTGTCTTTATCTTGGTTGTGCCTCTGAGCCTCATCCTGGTCTCTTATGGTGCCATTGCCAGGGCCGTGCTGAGGATAAGCTCTGCAAAGGGGCGCAGGAAAGCTTTTGGGACCTGCTCGTCCCACCTTATTGTGGTCACCCTCTTCTACAGCTCAGTCATTGCTGTCTATCTACAACCCAAAAATCCTTATGCCCGAGAGAGGGGCAAGTTCTTTGGTCTCTTCTATGCAGTGGGAACGCCTTCTCTTAACCCTCTCATATATACCCTAAGGAACAAGGAAGTAAAGAGGGCATTCAGGAAGCTGTTCTGGAAGGAAGTGGAGCCCAGCTGACACACTCCCAGTAAGCTGAATGGGAAATTTGCAAACCTTGTAGGCTTAAATTTTCCTCCCTACCCTCTTCAGACCTATCCTGCCTTTGTAGTGGATGACAGACTGTAAGACAAAAAGAAGAGAGATTCAGTAAAGAAATATAACTGTGCGAAACCTTACCACATGAATCAAATGTAATCTATCTGTAGTTTTGTTTTATTAACTCATTCTTGTCCTCATACACCTTCTAATTCCCTTCCCTTGCCACAGTGCCACTATTTATTTTCTTAGGGTTTTATTTTTTAAAGAATTATTTATTTTGCCGGGCGGTGGTGGCGCACACCTTTAATCCCTGCACTTGGGAGGTAGAGGCAGGCGGATTTCTGAGTTCGAGAGTTCGAGGCTAGCCTGGTCTACAGAGTGAGTTCCAGGACAGCCAGGGCTCCACAGAGAAACCCTGTCTTGAAAAAAAAAAAAAATTATTTTATGAATACAATGTAGCTGTCTTCAGATGCACCACAAGAGGGCATCAAATCCCATGACAGATGGTTGTGAGTTACCATGTGGTTGCTGGAAATAATTGAACTCAGGACCTCTGGAAGTGCGGTAAGTGCTCTTAACCACTGAGCCATTTCTCTGGCCCAAGGTTTTATTTTTATGGTATGTGTGAGTGTATGTGTGTAGATGTCTGAGGAAGCAAGAAGAGGTCCCCCCAAACTGGAATGACAGACAGTTGAATTATCCGACATGGGTGCCTAATTTGAGCTCTGGCCCTGGAAAGAACACAAATGCTCTTAATGTTGAACCATCTCTCTGGCTCCTTGTCTTGTCCATGGTGCTGTTCCCACACCATAATAAAATGTCTCAGTAGCGTTAGCTTGATGCCGGAAAAAAAAGAGCCCTATGGAGCAGCCTGAAATGCAGTCAGTGTTCTCCAGACAGATAGCTCACAAACAGGAATGGTTTCTCTTCAAAAGAGGCAGATCAATTTTTGCCTTGGGATTTTGGTGCCATCTACTGGCCAGATCTGAAACTGCATTGATATACCGACCCAAGTCCCCTCTCTAAACACAAGTACACACCAGAGCTACTGGGGCTAATTAACGTTGTAGTGTAAGACTTTTGGGTCTAAATGTAGGATTTTTCGGGTCTCTTTGAATTTAAGATTAAAAGAATCCCACTGAACCAGGACACATCCCGGGAGGTGCACATTCCTTAGTCAGAAGACACTTGCTGGATTAACATTCAGAGGAGGAAGGGAGAGGCTGATTAACGTTCCTCAGACCACAGGGGAGGGAACCCACCTGCGGGTGGAGAGAACAGGGGAGGGAACCCACCTGTGGGTGAAGAGAGCCCAGAGCACTTAGATACATTCCAGGAATCAGGAAGCTGAGCCCTTAACGTAATAAACCTGGGCAAAAGAAAGACACTCCTTGTCATAATCTGAGTCACCTAGGGACCGAACCAGAACAGTCAGACTTTGTGGTTTGCCCTTGTGAACTATACTGTACCCATAAATACTGTACCCAGCTCTTGTTCGGGTCTCTCTTCCCTGCATCCGAGAGAGTCCTAATGCACTAGTTTCATTAAACCAAACCTCATATGATTGCAGCGAGTCCTGTCCGTGTGCGTTTCTGTGGGAGCACGTCCCCTGGTTTTGGATCTTAGAGTCCAACAGTAGTTCATGTGATATACTCATGTCTTGTGATGTTCTGGGTACTGTTTAAAGTAACTTATACCCCTTGTCCCACTTCATTCTTGTAATATTATGAAGCTTTTATTCAGAAGCAAAAACCAAGAGTTCAAAACCATCTCTCAAAGTTCTCAGCTAGGACTGGTACCCATCCATCTAGTAATCCTGCCTTGATATAACTAGAGCCCTCTCAAATGAGAAGCCTCCATTTGTTCTCAAACTTAAGAGGAATCAATCTTAACTAGACATGTGTCCACCCTGGAGCTAGCCTCCCTAGAGGTTTTCCAAGTGTTTCAAAGCACTCTGTGAGAACACTAGAGATGACAACTTTGACAAGAAATTTGAGCCTGGAGGTTTGACTCAGTAGGACAGCACTTCTTTCCATGTGCAAGAACATGGGCTGGAGTTCCAGTATCTATGATGATCTGAGAACTAGGAAGCTGAGTGAAAGGTGGAGGGGCACCATAAATCTGAGGCCAGCCTGGGCTACATAGAAAGACCCTGTGGAAAAAAATATCAATATTTGTCTCAACTTGTTCCTTCCTGCCTTGGTTCTATCGATTTCAAAGCTTTGAGTGGAACTTCAAAGAAAGTGATATGAAATTTTTTTCCCTCAAAGTATATGTAAGGATCTCTGAGATTCTAATCTATCCAGCTTTCCTGCTAAACATAGCAATACCAAACTCCCTTTGGGCACATGATACTGATGAAGGAAGAAAAGGGAAATCCTAGTTTCATTTCTACTTCAAGTATTAACATTTACTCATTAACATCAGCCCAGAGTGTCAGTGTTAGCTCTATCTTAACCTTAGTCACCACTACACCCTTTCTTGAGCTATAGCATGTCTCCTCAGCTACACTTTGGAGCTGTCCTAATGCAGGGCATCTTCTAGGTATATTGAATTAACATAATCTTAGACCTGTAAGTAATGCAACCTTTTAAATTTTTTTAAACATTTGGGATATTTTTAGTTTTTTTAGGTTTTGTTTTGTTGGTACAGCATTATGTAGGCTTGGATGGCCTGAAGCTTGATATGCAGACCAGACTATCCTTGGACTCACAGAGCTCTACCTACTTCTGCCTCCCAAGTGCTGGAATTAAAGGCTTGTGCCACCATGCAATTTGACCTGTGTGTATATGCCTTGCATGTGTTCCTGATGCCTGCAGTGGAGCCACATGTGACGCTAGGAACCAAATCTGAGCCCCCAGCAAGAGCAACAAGTGCTCTTAACTACTGAGCCATCTCTCTAGCACTAGTCCAGAACTTTTCAAACAGGTGCTCCAGGTTGTTCTAGTGCCCGGGAAAGGAGAGTTTCTTGACTCTGGAAGCCTGCAATCCAGGAGCGAACCATGATTTTGGCTGGCCTCCACTCCCCAATACCTCTAGCTTTCCTCGACTAGGGATAGACCCAGACAAAGTCAGTTTGCTTGGGAAAGAGGCTTCGGACCATCTTCTTCAAATGCCCCACGCCCCTGCCTTCTCCAAGACATCTCACCACAGAATCCATGGTGTAGAACAGAGATCAGCAAATCAGTCTGTGGCCATGTGTGGCCACTACCTGTTTTTGTAAAGTTTTATTGGAATGGTGAAAAATACTGTAAGATCACGAAAGCATAGTGTAGGCCTCTATCTTAGAAGCTAACACAAATAGAACTATCAGTCACCAGGATAGGAAGCTGCCCCTCAGGAATGCTGTCCTACTTATAGATGAAGAGACTACCCCTCTGAATGGGATATATACCCTAGAATCCCTTCTCTCCATGTAGTTAACTTAAAATCCTCATTGCTAATCCTTCCTGCTTTTCTGTGTCCTAAGAAAACATAACTTCTCCTTTTGACCTCTGTCTCCCTTTCTTGGTTAATAGCCAGCCAAAATTCTAAACCTCTTGCCTTGACAGTTTCTGTCTCTAAAGAGCCATGCCTACACAGCACACCTCCCATACAGGTGCTCAAACATCCACTGCTGAACTCATGCTTGCTAGATGTCAATTCAGAAAGCCTAACTCTCCCTCCTTTAGTGATCTCTCCACTATGGGCAACAGCTGAAATTTTGGGCTTGCCTGTCTTTTCTTCCCCCACCCCCAAACTCCAAATTGTCCTCAAGCATTCTTCTGAGTTCCCTTTAAAAAAATTTTTTTTTTTATCAATAAGACCAAAAACCCTCAGAAGGAACCCTGTGTTCTCCGGGGCAGGGCAGATATTTTTTTTTCTTGAAATTTGTCCCATAGCATTGAGAACAACATTTGAAATATCTGTTGACTTGGGAGTCAGAATTATCTGAGAAGGAACTGGGACATTAGCTACCTAGAGAGAACTATTCATGATGAACATCAAGATGGAAGTTAGATAAATCGAGGAACCCAATATTATTAAATAAGGTTTGGACTGGCTTGGGAAGACACGAAACTGCTGAGTCAGACACAACTTTTCAAAGGATCCTTCCTTTAGTTTCCAACATTCAGTAGTTAGGGTTTCCAGAGAGTGCACTGAGAAGGCTAGGCTGATTCCATGACAGGCTTCAAATTGCAAGTTAACAAGACTAGACATAAATCTGTTTCCAAGAACTCGGGCAATTCCAGACCTCAGAAACTGCCCCGCCACCTGGCCTGAGGCAAGGACAAATGGGTTAGCAGCAGTTTCCATACTTCCTCAGCAACAGTTTCTAGACCTCCCCAGCAAGTTTCAAGCCCCCTACATCCTACTAACGGAATGTCTGTAGAGATGGACCCAAACAGATTAACACAGAGGTCAATTACCTCAGAATTCCCGAAGGTCCTTTAAATCAGGCCTGCAAACTTACTTGGTTGTCTCTCTATTCTGATCATGGGAGACCCCAGCATGCTAGACTTCTGCAGAATAAAACACTCTTTGGGTTTACATTTTGCTATTTGAATCTGGATGTCTGCAAATCATGGACCCTTTCAGCACTTAGCACAGATACCTGTGAATACCACAGGAGTCAGAGACATTAGTGTGACAGCTCAGGGCCACATCTGTATGGTTTCTAACCATCAGTTCACTTTTGAGTCTGCAGCAAACCTAGCCTCTCACTGTGCACAATTAACCACTAGTCTAAACCTATAGTGGAATAACTCCTCAAAACACACAGCTTTTTATATTTGTACTGTAAAGACAATATAAATCCCATTTGTCTCCATTTAAGGACCAGGCCTGATTTTGAAAAAAAGGCTGTAAGTCACTAGCTCCAAGGACAGACCATAAAATCCAGAACAGGATCATAAAACCCCCTCCCAAAGAACAGCCTAGGGATAACCACAAAAATGGGGAAATATCTCAGAATGGGCCATCTGCAAGTGGGCAACCCTATTTCATCACATGGCTAAATGTTCATATTGAAATGCAGACCACTGACAACTGTGAACTCCCTAGCACCCACCAATTAAATTTTAGATTACCTAATCCTTCTAGAGAGTTCCCCTGGTTCACTATAAGAAGTCCTGTGTGCCTTTGTCTGGGGTTGCCATTTCAAAGAATAGCTGATCCCGGAATGTTGGTTGTTTCTGAAGAATAAACGCTCTTTGGTTTTGCATACTGAGTCTGGGGTCTTCCTTTAGGGATTTTTGGACCCTTTACAGTATTTTATTTTTGAGTCAGTCTCACTGTGTTGCCCTGGCTAGCCTGAAACTCTCAAGAGAGCCTCCTGCTTCTGATTTCATAGATTAAAGGCATGTCACCACACCCAGCAGAACATGAGGCTTTAACACAGCCTCTAGCAATTACTTGGAGCTAAAGACTACAGGAAACCAACTCCCCAAGGGATGCTGCCCAGCAGGGAACAAAATTTCCTTTTCTAAAAGAAATTTGCATTTGAAAAGGCCTTTCTTAGCAGTGAAGAGGGCACTTGCCTAAATCTACATAACAAATTTTTATTGACAGGCCGGCATTTACCACTTTCCCTGATCTCCTTCCTCTAACGCCTTTCTCCCTGCCCCTCCCCCCCCACCAGCTCAATCAGAAATGAAATTCATCTCCTTTGGGTAGACTAACTTGTATAGTCATC
>NW_021620120.1:474916-514736 GCF_004785775.1 Grammomys surdaster | reverse complement strand
AGCATTTGCGTAGCTGGTCTTTACTACTTTGTGGGTTCTTCTTTCTTCCACCCTTCTCCACCCTCTTAACTCCCTAACACTAAACAGGACGGAAACAGGATAGAAGGGACAGAGGAAAGGAAAGAGATCCCTCAATCTGAAATTTTGTTTCATTTCTTCTTGGAGCACAATTACCAACAAACTGCAGCCAACCCTACTAAACCGCCAACAGCAACCAACCAACCCCACCTCTCCAGGCGCTAGCATTTATACACCCTCTGAAAAGTTCCCAGAATTGTGCTGGGACTGTTTTTGATAACTGACAGTCTTATTCTACCTTTTATGATTAAATCAGAAGCTTTTTCTATGTAAGTCAAAAAAAAAAAAATGTGTGTGCTAAGAAAACCCATTCTGAAATACTCTCTTCCCTTTGTGTGGTGAGCCCAGTAAGCAAGTGAGTTGTATTAGGTTTCAGAATGAGACAAGCAAGCCTAGTTAACATGCCAAACCAGTAATGGCCTCCAGGTTCTCCCAGCATTCCTGGGGCTGGGTTCTTCACTATATAATTCAGACACTACATTTTGGTTCATTCTCATTCTCTCTCTCTCTCTCTCTCTCTCCCCTCCCTCCCTCCCTCTGCCCCCACACACATGAGAGCTGCCCCAACAAACCTGAATTGGCTTATTTTGTTTATGGAAAAAAAAACTATCAAGGTGTGGGGGAAAAAAAGTTTGAGCTCTATGTAATCCACATATGCATCTTGCAGTACGTTCTATCAGAATTAACTCTGTCTCAGCTGTTCTGGCAAAACTGCACCTCTGCTAGAGTACAGGGCAAACTATAGTCAGCTGTAGCAGACAGCCGGAAGCAGCCCCATATCCCACACCTGGGATTAAAACGAGAACACATTCTTCCAGTATTTGTGTTCTTTTAAAGAAACTGTAGAGTGAAAAATTATGAAGATCATTTTATAAAATGATCTATAGAGTCTTAGGTTTTTCTTTAAAAGGACATGGAAAATTCTCTCTGAAGCAAGCTAAGAATGTGGACAGGCTAGTTACGGGAACTGGCTAGAACGCAAGTGAGCTAGGTGGAAACAGGAAGTTGATAACCAAGCTGGTAACAGGGCAAGGCCACAGTGACAGGGCAGGACCACATTCTTGAGAAAGGATAACGTACAGAGAGTTTTCACATGACCCTGACTCACGTAGGTTGGGTTCCTTTGGAATGTTCCGCTATTTTTATGTTATGCCACCTTAGCAACCCCTCATCCCCCTCCCCATTCCTTGATTTGTGTTTTTTCCCTTTAAAAACCCTTCTCAAACTGGCTGTCTTCGTCAATTCAGCTCCTGCGTGAGCAGACGTTAGCCCGGCTAACTTTCCCGAATAAAAGCCTCTGCTGATTGCATCCAGATTCGGTGCCTTGTGAGTTTGTGGCTAACTTTCCCGAATAAAAGCCTCTGCTGATTGCATCCAGATTCAGTGCCTTGTGAGTTTGTGGGTGGTCGTATCATCCCGAGACTTGAGTGAGGGTCTCCCCGGAGTGGAGGTCTTCAAAACCAAAATTCCAAACTTGTCACTACACACGTGCAGAAAGCATGTGTTAATTTCACATTTGTCTCTTATTAATCTTTTACCTGCTTGCTGGACCTCAGCTGAGGAACTCATGACAGAGGATTTTTTCCTTCTTCCACAGTACACACACCAGAACATGCATACCATTTTCCTGCTCCAGAGCCTGTCAGGCCCACACATCTGTATTCCTGTGCAACTGTCCCTGTACTGGGAGAATCACCTTCCCTCAGTTTCTAGTCACTAAAGCAAAGGTTCTCAACCTTCCTAATACTGTGACCCTTTAATATGGTTCTTCATGCTGTGGTTGGACCCAAACCACAAATTCTTCCATTGCTACTTCATAACTGTAATTTTGCTACTGTTATGAGTTGTAAATATCTGATATGTGACCCCTGTGAAAGGGTTGTTTGGTTTCCAAAAGGGATCATGACCCACAGGTTGAAAATGGATGCACTAGATAGAATCTAGTGTTACTTCTTGCTCCAGGGGAGCTATAAGGGTGAATGCATTTACAATGTCTGTCAATAAGGTTTTTAAATCACATGCTTGAGGCAGCATGATGTGGGGCCCACTTTTACAGTTGCTTTTTGGTTAAAGGACAAAGAATTCCCTGCTCTAAAAAGCCTTAGTGAATAAGCCAAAATTTACCTGTTTGGGGCAGCCTAAGGTTACTGATTATTGTCAGGGGAAACTGCAGTTAGCAGTCATCTTCACACTAGACAGAAAAGGATAGGTTGAGGGTGGCAACTGCCCCCCTGAAACCTCCAAAAAGAAGGACCTGGTGAACCACTGAATGTCAGATGATATGAACAAGGCTGGTTTGAGCAGGCTGGGTACAATGGTACACACCTGTAGTTCCAACAATCCAGAGGCAGAAGTAGGTGGATTTCTGAGTTTGAGATCAGCCTGGTCTACATAGTGAGTTCTAGGCCAGTTAGGATCCTGTCTCAAAAAGAAAGAAGGGGAGTGAAGGTGGGGTGGGGAGGAGCACAAACCTGGGTGATCATCCAAAGAGAAGATTCATGGTCTGGTGAGGTTATGAATACTGCCTTTGCAGAAGGAAGACCAGCCTCAGTGGACCATGCTTCCAGATAAAGCTGCAATGATACACTCACTCTATTCTACATGTGTTCAATTCTCATGTTAGGTTCCCCTTGAACCTAACATGGTAGAATCCACTAGAAACTGTTCTGTGTGTCTTTCAAGGATTGTTGGCAAATATATATGTATCTGTCTCTCCCACCTGCAGGGAGACCCACCTTTGGAACTCTGAATACAGGATTTCAGCCCACATCCTAGGTAAGCATGCTAGATCCAAGACAAAAAAACATCTCTAGAGGTTATTTAATTGCTCCATCTTCAAACTGGCAGGCCATTGTGTAGCGTAGACTCTGCACCCCCACCCCCACCCCCACCCCCAATGTGTCCTATTTAACACCTATCCCATAGAAACAAAGATGTTGCTATTGTTAAGTTGTTATGGGTACCAGGCTACACAGTAGCCTATGCATAGTCTGGATGTTGGCTCCATTCCCTACTGCTGACATTCCTCTACCCTGGTTGCAGGCTCCTGGCTGGGTAATGAGCATGCAACCCCGTTCCATTAAGACTGTCCTGAGGGGGGTCTGTTTCTCTCCCCTCCCTCTCACACAGGCCATCTTGCTCACTTCTCTTTCCCAGTTCCTAGAAGCACACCCTGCCATAGTAACTGACTTGTCCAGTCAGCACTTCCTAACTGAGCCAGATGCAGTGGCCCATGACTGTAATCCCTAGAAAGGCTGCAGGAGGACTTCTGTACATTTTGACCTGGACTACCCAGCCAATGCTACATAACAAGACACCTTCTAGAAAATAAAATTCTGTTACCGGGAGCAATGTTTAACACCTAGAATCCAATACTTGGAAGGCTGAGGCAAGATTACCATGAGTTCAAGACCAGCTTGGGCTATACAGTAAGTACCATGCTCCAGCTAGAGCTGTACCATGCTCCAGCTAGAGCTATATGACAAGATCCTGTATCAAAACAAAACAAAGTACCTGTTAACAGGCATGGTAGTACACACCTATAACACAATACTTGAGAAGTTTCGGGGAGAAGACAGTTCAAGGACAGCATGAACTATATGGCGAGGGTGAGGTTAGGCCATAGAGATGAATCCCTATCTTAAATGAATTTCAAAGATAACAATCCTCACAGGAAGCTCTAGTGGCTGGGGCTAGGGCAGAGATAAGAAAGACCATAAGTATGTGACAGAGCACTGAGGACTAGCAGGTAGTCTTGAACGCTGGCTATGCTACTGCCTGAGGCAAAGCTGCAGGTGCAGTCAGCCCCACTGAGCCCAGGGGCAGATGCTTCCTGAGCTCCCTCAGACCCTGGCACCAAGCACTTCTCTCAACTGAGCTACTTGAGGTTACTGCGTTCTCTCGCTATAGTCTGTCTCACCCTTGGCTATTCTGGGACTTCTGAGGTTTTTTTTTTTTTTTTTTTTTTTTTTTTTTTTTTGGTTTTTCGAGACAGGGTTTCTCTGTGTAACCCTGGCTGTCCTAGAACTCACTCTGTAGACCAGGCTGGCTTCGAACTCAGAAATCCGCCTGCCTCTGCCTCCTAAATGCTGAGATTACAGGTGCCCGCCACCACCACCCGGCTAGACGTCTGAGCTTTCATTAACTATTCACTTCCCACCTAAGTACAACACGGGTTTATTAGGATGTAGCTTTAGTCTACCCAGGGGACAGTCTGTGGCTACGGCTGTAGCTTCTAAATCCAACTGTTAATTTCTACACTGCGGGTTTCTTTACTCCACAGGCCTCTCCTTTCTCAGAGAATATCCCACTTCAGAAAGAAAGGGAACTCAAATTAAATCCAATTGGTCCAAAGTGGATAATCACTATGGGTTGCTTTCAAAAGAGGCCTAAGATCTAACCTGCCATAAACAGGACAGTGAAATGATAGGGCCCATCCAAACCTTGACCCTTCCATGCAGGAAGAGGGAAGGAGAACCACCTTAAAGAATTATAAAAATTCCAAGTTTTCTCCTCCAGGCTTTTCAAACATTCATCTTGATCAAAAAATTGTTCCCAAGATGCTCAGAGTTCCTTAGAGAATGGTTTTCAAGTTCGGAGGCACTTATTCCAGAATCTGGCAGTCATTGTTTGCTTGTGATTCTTCCTTTCTGAGGAGGAGACTCCTCACATCTGCTCAGCCACCTGCTCCAGGCTCCCAGAGCATGCCCACCACTGTCAGGGAATCCAAGAGGCAGTAGTAACAGAGGCCATCATGGACCAAGCAGATCCTGGCATTGGGATGCATAATTAGCCTAGTTCTTGTGTGAACTCCATGGAGAAATGCATCCTCATTATGGTTATCATCAGATCACAAAAGTAGAGAATAGAGATTAGGGGACATTTCTGCCTGCGGTGCAGGCCTGACTCTAGAACCCACACTTTTAACCTCTAATGACATCACTCACTAATCACTCACTAATGGGCCTTCATCTCATCCTGCTCTGCCCCACTGATCCGTGCAGGGATCAGTCACACAGATCTTTGCACCTCTCTGCTTCAAATCCTTTTCATTAAATCCAATCCTGAGAGCCTGGGCTTCTCCCTTCCTGGAGCCCACTCAGTTCATAGGACAGAGGATGAAGTGCTGAGTCACACTGTTCACTGCTTTATTGAAATTCAGGGAGATCCTTCCCCCAAGAGACACCACCGTGTGAAAGGGACACTGCCTCCCGCCCCATCAGTCCATCTGTTCCATGCCTTCATTTGGTCAGGATGTGCACCCACTAATCCATTGGAAACAGCCTCCAATCTGTCCCCATTTCTTTTTCCCTTAGTTCTAAAAGATTATAATAATGATAATAAAGAAAAGAAAACAAAGACGTAGAAGTTCTGAGAGATGATTGTACAGACCAAAGGTGGTACACATGAGAACAAAGAATAGAGGGAACACTTCTGGGTAAACCTAGCACCAAGGAGAGGGTAGGGATGACTCAGAAAACATGTACTGGGAAAAGCCTGATTAGCTATGTGCATGTTGGGTGTACATGGCTCTACTGGAAGAAGACAGAACATCAGCTAGGTGGACAACTGTAATCCCAATACTCAGAAGGCTAAGACAGGAAGCCTGCCATGATGCCAGTCAGGGCAACACACACACACACACACACACACCACATAATGATATTAAGATGCAAAGAAAAAATACACAGTGCACGGAGGCACACAAGCAAAACAGACAGACATGACGTGTGTACATGAGGAAGACAGCGTAGTATGCTCAACACATTATACACACCTACCCAAGCACACCACAGCACACACCCACAACTACTCTGCAGTCACAAGTGCAGCGAATCCAGACAGTACAAGTGATGGCAGCATGAAGCAGCACTCAGAAAAGAATACACTTGCACAGGAACCACATCCAGCTGCCTAGGAGAGGGGAGGATGTGTGGTGCGTGCGTGCATGCGTGCGTGTGTGTGTGTGTGTGTGTGTGTGTGTGTGTGTGTAGAATGAATCCTCTGGAAGAAGCAACATTTAAGGAAAAAAGGAAGACATGGGGATATGTAGAAGGAGAGGATGATGAAAGGAGATTCTGATGCTGAGAAATGAAGAGAGAAAACCCTGCTAACGTAGGAAGACCCCTACTGCTGAAACGGCAGGAGATGCTGTGGTAACTATACAAGTCAGGCAGGCTATGGGAGAAAAATACCCCTCTGGAGTCATGAGTGAATAGCTACAAGCAGGGTTCAAACAAAACTGTGAAGTAGTGATATAAAATTATACGGAAAGAAAGAAAACAGTCTGTTCCCTAGAACACTGGAGACCCAAACAACCCCAGATGCACAGACATGTATTTATAAGAGGGGGATTGGATCGTGTTCTCCAGGTTGGAGACAGAAGTCCTTACCCTCCTCCCAGTCTCCCACCCTCTTCCCACACCCTTCCCTCCCCTACTGGCCTTATCCTTCTTGATACCCCCTCACTTGTAAAGCAAATGCACTCGACTCCCATCACAGCTAAGACGGTCAGGGGGCTCTGAGGGTCCCCTGGGAAGGCCCCCAGAGGGGTCTGGGGGTGTCGGGGGGTGGCGCCGTGAGCGGAGCTGCTGCCGAGACTGGAGCTGATGGCGCAGCTCAGAGACACGCTCCTCTTTCTGGAGGAAGAAACACAATTGGGAGTGTGGGAGGAAGGTGGTGTGAAATGGGAGGAGGGGAGGGGGGGGAGAGACATTGAAACAAGAAGTACAGAGTAAGAAAGGAAATTAAAATGTGAATTGAGGGAAGAACAAAGGAAGCCACAGTATGTAACAGCACGGAGAGAGAGAACGGATGAAGAGAAATAAATGATTTTAAAAAGAGAGAGAGAGATTAAATTAACATTTCCTCAGACAAATTGAAAGCCCTACCCCACACCCCCAGCACCGCACGCTCCCTAACTACAGCCTGGACACAGTAACACTGGGGGCAACAGAATGGCTCACTACAGCCTCCCCCTAACTACTGCCAGTGACTGCTCTTTTGCCTCAGGAGGGCTGTAGTCTCCAGAGTGTCCTCCCTCTCCTCAGGCTAACACGACTAAAACTCAACCCTTCCCCTTTCCCTCTCCTGTTCCTCTGCGACTTTATGAGACCCTCTGTAAATCACCAACACTTGAATCCGTACTAAGGCTCAACTACAGACAACCCACCCTTAGACACAGGACCCTGGCTGTCACCACACACCTCGGCGATGATCTTTTCCAATTCACGGTTTTCTTTCTCCAACAGTCGGGACTTCTCTTCCTCGTTGTTGTTGGTGGATGATCCTGTTTTCATGGTGTCCTGCGCTTCAGACTGCCATTCCCCTCGGGTGATCAACCTACGCATCTGGGGACAAAGGTTTGGGCATGGGGTGGCGTTGGGCTGTGTGAGTGAGCAGCTGGTAAAGAGGGGTAATGAAAAACTGAAAGACAGGCAAAATAAGGATAGGGTCGAAGCCCTGCTTCCATCTAGGGAGCACACGGGGAGAGCTAGACCTCACCTTGGGCACAAAGAGCACAACCAGAGTAATGTAGGAAGAGAACACAATGGCCAGAGAGGCAAAGGCGAAGGCTGCATCCTGCTGGCTGGAAAGGATCATGGTCACAGGAGCGGTGATGAGACACAGGACCTGGGAAGACAGCGTTTGGGAGACTCAGAGCTATGCATAGTTCAAGTAAGATGCAGGGTGTCCTTCCCCATAAGAGTCAGTAAAGACAGACTTGTGATGAACACTCCACAAATCCTCGACTTTATCTCTTTTAAACTAGAGTTTATTTATTTTATTTATATGGGTATGTTGTAAACTGTCTTCAGACACACCAGAAGAGAGCATCGGATCCCATTACAGATGGTTGTGCGCCACCATGTGTTTGCTGGGAATTGAACTCAGGACCTCTGGAGGAGCAGTTAGTGCTCTTAACCGCTGAGCCATTTCTCCAGCCCAATCCTCAACTTTATTTTATTTATTTATTTTTTATTGGTTTGTGTTAATTATACATAATGGATTCCATCATGACATCTTTGATCATGTACATAATGTATTTTGACCATATTTACCTCCTATTATGCTCTTTTTTTTTTTTAAGATTTATTTATTTTATTTATAAGTACACTGTAGCTGTCTTCAGACACACCAGAAGAGGGCATCGGATCCCATTACAGATGGTTGTGAGCCACCATGTGGTTGCTGGGATTTGAACTCAGGACCTCTGGAAGAGCAGTCAGTGCTCTTAACCACTGAGCCATCTCTCCAGCCCCCAGTCCTCAACTTTAAATAGCTAAAACTCAGAAATAAACTACCAAACCAGTTCTCAGCTCTAGATCAATGCTTCCCTCAGGATCTCTGCATTCAGACTGTTCTTCAGACGACTTCGCTAGGTTATCGCAAAATGTTATAAGGTAGTGTGCTTTTCTTAAAGCTTTTTTTTTTCCTTATCTCTTATATATGTGTGTACCCATGCATGGGAGTGAACGTGTATACAAAGGCTAGAGGAAAACCTCAGCTTTAATTTCTTCTCCATTTCGGTTTTTCATACAGGGCCCCTCACTGGCTGGAAGGTGCCTGGTCACTGAGAGCCAAGGATCTACATACATGTCTGCATCTTATCAGAGCTGGTATTACACCACATATCATTACACCTAGTTTTACTGATGTGGGTTCTAAAGTTGTCTTGTAAGCATCAGAATCTAACATCTAACACCCCAGCCTTCCTTCCAGCCCCTGAGTCTAGTGTGCTTTTTATGTCCTCTGAATTCAAACATTCCTACTCCAAAGAAAGAGGGAGACATGTGAAAGCCACTCAATTACAAGATTCAGGAAGCCCAACCCTGAAGTTATATAAGCAGTAACCAATTCCTGGTGAAAGAGAATGGTCTCCCATGGAATTGCCTACAAGTTGGACAGGGGACTCTAGGAATGCAGTTACTGTGAGTTAGCTGTAGTGGACATTTTAGATATCATAAATGCCATTAAGACGCCTGTACTCCTGTAGTAAGTAACCCCAACAGACGCATAGGTTCACCAAGTGTGATGGTTAGCTTTGTCAGTTTGACAGTCTAAATTCTAGACTCAGGCGATTATCAATGAGGTTTGGTATATGAGCATATGGGGTAGGGAGATTATCTTGATTTCTACTGTTAAGTGATGTGGGAAGACTCAATCACTGTAAAGGGCACCAATCCCTAAGCATAGGATTCAGGGTTGAGCTGAGTAAGGGTGAATGCTATTACGTCTCTTTGGTCTTAATTCTGGATGACCAGCTACTTCAAGGTCCTGTGCTGACTTCCCTCAGTGATGGACTATAACCTGGAATTGTGAGCTGAAATAAGCCCTTTCTCGTCAAAGTTGTTTTGTGTCAGAGTGTTTTATCACAACAGCAGAAATGGAAACAGGACACTAAGCTAGATGTTGGTAGAATCGTTTCTATTGTGATACCCTATCTAGGGTGAATTGACATTTGCTCATATCTTCCTCGGTAAAAGTCATAAAAAAAAATGACTTTATAAATCAGATATTAGCCAGTGTTTTATGACTCCTATACAAATGAGTAAAAGTCATAAAAAATGACTTTATAAATCAGACATTAGCCAGTGTTTTATGACTCCTATACAAATGATCTCAAATCTAGTTTTCTGAGTCTTCTAGTTCTTTTCACTGTGCCGTGGTCCATTTCCATGGCCAACGCCAGGTGTCAAGTAAGCTTACCGCAACATTGTAGATAGCCATGCCCACAGCCCTGTGGTCATTGATCTTTTCAGTGGACACACTTTTGGTCTCATAAGCAAGAAAGATTCCCAGCAGCAGCAGCAGCCCCTTGTAACCATAGAAAATGCCTAGGAGAGCAGCAAAGGGTCACAGGGGCAACTAGGACTGCCATACTCCCAACTCAATCCTCTTCCTCTCTTTCCTCTCTTTGCCCTTTATTTACTACTGATCTTTGTAGCTCCTCTGTGTAAGTAAAGCCCCACCCCCTTTCCATTCCAGCCCCTCTGTGGCTTTCTGTGGAGCAGCTAGGAAGGACCCAATGGATGCTACCCAGTGTTTCAACCCATCTCCTCCAGGCAGCAATGCACAGCACAGGCTAAGGGTTTTAGTTCACCAGGTGGATTAGTAGATTGGATGAATGTTGGTCAGGCTGAAGGGAGGCTAAGCCCACGACCTCACAACCTTGGTCACTTACTTTCAGGAGCTGCCCAGATACAGATGGGTGAGTCCACCCACCCACCCTGACCCTCTGCTGAACACCATTACTCACAGCAAAAGACCAAAGCTCTCCTATTCTTGGAAAAGTTTAGTGTAGTGATAAGGGCACCAAAGCTGTCTCCTCTGAATGGTCCTTCTCCCCTGGCCCATTGCTGTTACCCTTTTCTCCTGCTTATGCTTCCTCCCTCCCCTCCTCCCACCCACATCTCACACACCAAGCCATGTATTCATCTTCTTGGAACTGCAGTGCTCCAGCTGGGGCAGAATGGAGACATCAATGTCTTCCTTTGGTTCTTCCTTGGCAAAAGTCTAAGGGGAAAAAAAGGAACAGGATGAGTGACTGTATTTCTTTTTTTTTTTTTTTTTTTTTGGTTTTTCGAGACAGGGTTTCTCTGTATAGCCCTGGCTGTCCTGGAACTCACTCTGTAGACCAGGCTGGCCTCGAACTCAGAAATCCGCCTGCCTCTGCCTCCCAAGTGCTGGGATTAAAGGCGTGCGCCACCACCGCCCGGCGTGACTGTATTTCTTATCCAGCTCCTGAACCTCTGCCTCTGTCTTTCCTATGAGACTCATTACTGTCACAGATCCTACTCCAGACCCGGGGACATTCTCCTGAACACACTAGAAGGGCTTGCTCCCCCTTCTCCCCAAAGCTCGGAAACCCTACACATCCTCCCAGATCCTACTTCCCTTATTTAGATAAACCTAGAAGCTTCTGATAAAGTTTCATCTGGCAAAGACAGAAGCACCTCTAATATACAAAAGATGGAAAAGTTCTTTCCCTGAGTAGCTCCCTTTTCTTTTTAAAGGTGACGTCTCACTATGTAGCCCTGGCTGGCCTGGAACTCACCATGTAGACCAAACTAGCCTCAAATTAACACAACTCTGTCTGCCCCTGCCACATGAGTTTTGGGATTAAAGGTATGTGCCACTACACATTTCCTTCAGGACCACACACAGCCCTGGAGATGCTAAGCTGGTGAACTCTATCTACCCAGTTTCCTGACCCCAGCAACTCCTCAAGTGATAGATACCTCAATGGTTCGGTGCAAGGGGTCCACAATCTGCCAGATGGCAAGAGTCAGGACATCCATGCCCACCAGCAGGCCGACAGTGGCATACAGTTTCCAGGGCTCTAGGGTCTGAGAAGACAGCCAGAGAAGACAGGTCAGAAGGCGGTCTTCTCTATGCCCAGGATCAAAGGCTGCATCTGGGAAGTAGCTCACCTTCCTCCATTCCTTCTTCTCCTCCTTCTTTGTGAAGACTGTGTGGACCCACCAGATCTTGGTGAACATAGAGCCATAGCCCAGACTAAAACCTAAGCCCAAGAGCCAAAGGCGGGCCTAGAAGGGAAGAAAAGACACTGGAAATAGGTTGGACTGTGGCCATGGTGCATGGAACTACAGGAGGCAACGGGAATAATGACCAGATGGCAAAAAGCAAGCAGGATATAGCAAGCAGAGAAAGGAGGGGAGGAAAGCGACAGGGAGGAGAGGAGAGGGTCTGCATTCACCCATTCCTCCCATCAGTCTTTACTACTGCTACAGCACCAGGGTATTCTTGGTAAACCCTTACTGACCTTTTGTAACACCTACAGTTGCCACCTGCACACCTCTGAATGTGACATAGCATGGTCCATCACCTCCCAGGCCCTCGCTGACCCTGCGCTCACCCACCCTGCTATGCTGAACTACTCACTCTCCCTTACCTACTCTCTTCCAGATCCCATGCATCCTTCAATGCACAAAAGCCCTGAGGCCCACTCAAACATGGACAGTGATCCACTTCCCTTCTCTGTCTCCACAGCACTTTCTACAGTCACAACACAGCTAGCTCTCTTATCTCTCCTGCTGTATGCAGATCCCACTAGGAACAGACACTTCCTGAAGAGGTGAATGCATGTATGTGTGCACATGCTGTGTGCATGGGGCATGATCAGGACAGAAACACAGTGAAGAGAAGGAGTAAGTGGGAAGAACCATGGAAAGGGTGGATGCTTCATATAGGAGAGAAACATTCAAACATCACTGAAGCCAGCCTTTCCTCATTGTCCCTGAAGATCTATGAGCCCAATCCCAAAAGCCTCTTCCCTCTGTGATGTTATGTCCCTTGCCCAAATTCTATCCTCTTAGATTCTGCCTTCAACATTTCAAACTCCAACCAAGGCTCCCACGGGAAAGCCCACAGTTTTGTTTCTCAGCCCACACACCACAGACAAGCCACCATTGTTCACAGGTTCTGTGTGCAGACCCCTTCCTTTGTCTTCAGTACATCACCCCTCTCCTCTCCAAGGCATGCCTAGCAACCTTGCAAACAACCAGGGAACTGTAGAATGGAATAGGTCTGGCACCCAGAAAGAAGAGCCAGAGCCAAAGAGAGACCAGAGGGTGATACTAGGAAGCAGGAAAGGAGACACCAGTAAGGGGAAGAGGAGAGACAGGGAGGCTGCTCCTGTGAGGGCTAGGAAAGCCATATTCTGCAAGGTCTATATTGGCCCACCATCTGCTTACCTGACAGACAAATGGGAACTGGCCTCTCCCTATGTGGTAACCATCCAGTCCAAGGGGGAAGACAGCAGCTAGTGCCAGTGAACAGCCCACAGCAGTCAGATTGTTCAGGTTGGGCTGGGAGTTCTGGATATAACTAGGGCAGAGGCGGAGAGAGGGTGGGAGAAAGAGCAGAATTACCCCATCTCCTCCAGAGAGGCTCTCAGCTCTCCAGAAATGCCATCAATAGCACGACCCTATCCCCAGGGCCGATAAAGGAGACAAGCTGGGGACAGGCAGAAAGAGCACTCAGGATAAGAACACTGCTGAGCCACAGGCCTGGACCTAGGGAAGCACAGGGCTTCTGCAGCATAAGGCCTTACTGGAATGTTTTTTTGTTTTTCTAGCTGACTGCTTTGAAGCAAGGGTAGGGTTCTTGCCTCGTCCCTCTTACGTTTCTGGTGTTACGCTACTCTCTGACACGTGGCCTTGAGAGTTACAGTTTTCTTACTTTTCAGAGAGTATGGTCAGTATTTGGAGAGACAGCCAGGCCAGGAACCCAGTCAGAAGAGAAACTTACCGAACGTGGGAGTTGTAGATGTTAAAGGACAGACAGACAACAGCAAGAACAATGCCCAGGCTGGAGAGAACTGAGACGGAGATAAAGAGTTTCTGTGACAGGAAACGGAATGTCTCGATGACCAAGGTCTGGTCAGCTGGGGGAGACCCTCCTGCATGGCACAGGGGAGGAGGAGAGAAAAAGGAGGAAAGACGTGGCATCAAGGCAGGATAGGAGAAAGTAGCGAAAGACAAGCCGCTGAGGGAAGAAGACTGTGTGGGCTGAAGACATGAGGCCCTCAACACACAGAGGGGCTGAGGTGAGCGGAATGCTAGAGGACACTAGGAACCTAAGGGAACACATAGAAATAAGACAACGGGGTCTGTGCTGAAGAGGAGCTCAGTCTTTGACTGTTCATTCCTTTGGAGGGGGGTTGTTTTGTTTTGGTTTGGTTTTGGTTTTTCGAGACAGGGTTTCTCTGTGTAGCCCTGGCTGTCCTTGGTTTTTTGTTTTTGTTTGTTTGTTTGGGTTTTTTTTTGTTGTTGTTTTTTGGAGTTTTTGTTTGGTGGTTTTGGTTTTGGTTTTGGTTTTGGTGTTTTGGTGGTTTTGGTTTTGGTTTTGGTTTTGGTTTTGGTTGTTTTGGTTTTGGTTTTTAGAGACAGTTTCTCCATGTAGCCCTGGCTTTCTCCCTGTCTCCTGAGTGCTGGGATTAAAGGTGTGTGAGCCATCACAGCCAACTTTTATGGCTTGTTCTTGTTTCTCTGCCTTACAGCAAAGGAAAATAAGAGATGAACGAAGGGGACAGATGAAATAACCCTATAAGTCCATTAGTCACTCCTCACAAAGGTGTAAAAGACAATTACAGAAGCAGAAAGCCAGAAGAGCCTCCAAGGATTCAGCATGGTCTTCTAGCCTCCAGCAAAAGATAGAAGAACAGTTCTAGCAGGGATGTGTTCCCCCAAAACTGCTTTCCAGTTACTCTTAAGAGGAAGCTCAAATCTGTAATGCGGGGTGGGGGTGGGGGAGCCTCAAAACACCTACTTAATTTCAATTTGCTCAGCTTTTAAAAAAAATTAAAGAGCCAATTCAATTTAGGCCATGCGGTGTCTATAACTGTACAGAACACTGACCTAAATTCAAGCTACAAAAATAAATAAATAATAAAAAAAATATGAGGTAAAGCCTAGACATGTTAACTCATACAGTAATGGAGATAGTGCTCGGGCGGCTAGGGCAAGATTGACTTAACTTTGGGGTCAGTTTGGTCTACGAAGTAAGGATCTGTCTCAAACTGGGTTAGGGGAGATGGCTCACCAATTCACACTGTTCTTCTTGAGGACCTGAGTTCAGTTCCCAGCACCCACGTACATGGTAGGTCACAACCATCTGTAATTCTCGTTCCAGAGATTCTGGTGCCCATTTCTGGCCTCAGAGGGCACCAGGCACACACATGGTATGCACATATATGCAGGCAAAACACTTATTGACACATTAAAATTAATTAAATCTATAAAGCCGGGTCAGAAAGATAGTTCAGTGGGTAAAAGCAATTGTTATGCAAGCCTGGCAATCTTAAGTTGGAGCTGAAGAACCAAGTAAAGACGGGAAGGAGAGGACCAACTTCACAAAGCTAACCTCCACAGGAACACCACAGCCACACAGCATGAATGTACACACACACTAACTTTTCCAGCAGTACTGGTAATGATGAGATTTCACTGGGCAAGTCTCCCTTCAATGGCCTTTCCATCAATAGGAACTGCTTTTTTCACTTGGGAGGCAGAGGCAGGCAGATTTCTGAGTTCGAGGCCAGCCTGGTCTACAGAATGAGTTCCAGGACAGCCAGGGCTACACAGAGAAACTGTCTCGGGAAAAAAAAAAAAAAGGAACTTCTTTTTTGCCCACCTCCAGTATCTTTCCCATCTCCTGTCATTTAGCACATCAAAAATAACAGCTTTCTTTCCCTCTTGAAAAAGTGCATGGTAAGGCTAGAAAGATAGATGGCTCAGGGGTTAAGAGCACTGGATGCTCTTCCAGAGGTCCCAAGTTCAATTCCCAGCAACCGCATGATGGCTTATAACCCATCTATTATGGGATCTGGTGCCTTCTTCTGGCATGCACCATATATTCACACAGAACAGACAGAACAGTCATAGATAGATAGATAGATAGATATTTAAAAAGTGCATGGTAGGCCAGGTGCACTCATTCACCTTTAATCCCAGCATTTAGAAGGAAGGGAGAGGTAGTTGGATCTCTGTGAGTTGGAGGCCAGCCTAGTCTACATCACAAATTCTGGGACAGTCAGAGGTACATAGTGAAACTCTAAAAACAAACACCCTGCCAGGTAAGTCAGGCATGATAGTATATACCTGAAATCACAACACTTGAAATGCTGAGGCAGGAAGAGCATCCTGACTTCAAGATGAGCCTGGGCTACAAGTGAGTTCAAGCCCTGGTTCAAAAAGGCGGAAAAAACAAAAAACAAAAAACAAAAACCCAAAAACCAAAACCAAAAGCTGGAGAGATGACACAGGGCATAAAGTTTCTTGCTACCAAGCCTGATGATCTGAGTTCAATTTCTAGGACCCACACAGTGGTAGGAGAGGCCTCTTATGAGTTGTCCTCTGACCCCCACTTGTACATAAACGAATGCATAAAATGTGAGGGGAAAACAAAACAAAAAAGGACAAAAGAGCCAATAAAAACAGCAAAGCTGAGCAAGTACTTTCTGGAGAGAGACTGGAAGACCCTGGTTCTAGCCTATCAAGGCTGGATGACAGCTTCGACTTCTCTTGGCCTCTGTTGCCTTTAATTCTCACCCACTGAAGCAGAGCACTATTAAAAAACAGGGCCTGATCCAACCCCTGGCCTGATCCAGCTTCACACCAACTCACCTCTCCTCTCTTCTTGGGGGCTATGTTCACTCCCAATCCCTGCCCTGACCCACCTTCCATTTCAACCCAAAAGCACCATCCCTCATTCAGATGTATATGACAATGACTATTCAGAAGCACCAAAGAAGAACTCACCGATCCACTTGTCTGTTTTGGACCAGGAAAGATCATCCTTTGTGCTGTCATAGTAGCCGATTTTCTTGTAGCTGCCGCCTGAGCAAAGGACAGGAGTTGTCCGTAGGTAAGGAGAAGCCATTTTCAAGCTTCCATTACCCTTGAGGGTGCTCCCCGTGGTTGCATATAATAATATTTAATAAGCAAACTCAAGGATGCTGTAAGGAGCCATGTCACCTGGGCAGGCAACCTAAATCCACAGCAACACAAGGTGGTTCCCAAAGCAGCAAGTTTACATGAATAAGTAGTAAGTATATATATATATGAATAAATAAATATGTATGTGCATGTGTATATATGAATAAGTAATATAACCCTTAAGCATGTAAGGCTCTCCACAGAGGAAGACGCCTTGGCACGTCTACCACATATTCTACTGCCTCACACCTCTCCCAGCAGCACGTCTCTCACTTCCAAAGCTTTAAACAATTTCTGCCTGTTCTCCTGCTTATGATGGACAGAATTGCAGGCTCCATGGCTTTAATTTTAGAACCCTCTCTCCCTTTGGCTTGGGTTCTAATGCCTTGGAGAAGATACAGCTGCCTCTTCAAGTGCCAGTCAGAAAAACGCAGTCACTCCTAAGATGTCTCTTTGCAGAATGGCCACAGTTAATACAACCTTCCTTCCAAACACCGACTCACACCCACTTCACCCTGGCTGAAGTCCAGCCTCACTTGTCCCATATACAGAGAGAGCTAAGAGGATTTGGTGCCAGAGGTGGGAGGTGGAGGGGTGGGGAGGACTTTTCACAGAGGCTAAGAAATGGGTCTCTTGGCCACACCACAAGAGGCTAAGTCAGGTGGAACTGAAGATTAACTCACAGAAGCTCTGTAGACTCCTCAGAACTAAGTTACAGGGAATGCTATCTAGAAAAGGCCAGCTAGTTGTATGACTGGAATGCTGTTCTCACATAGCAAAGAACTGAGTGGATTCCTTTTTAAAAGAAGCCAGCTTCCCAGAGCCAGCTTCCCTTGATCTTTCAGGACACACTGACAGCTCTTCACCTCTCAACCCAGCCTCAGGCAGGCAACTTCTGGGACTAAAACTGAAACCACTGGGAAGAAAGAACAGCTGTTTTTAACCTGCATGCCCCTTTGAAAGAACAGAATCACTGAAAAAAAGGCCTGTCCATGTTCTTTTTATCATTATTCAAAAGTCTGACAAACACGATGCAAGGTAGGCAAAATGTACCGGGCAATCTTGTTGAGGCTCGTCACTGTTTTTCCAAGGGTGCACTCAGCCCAGCCCCTGCCAGCCCCTTGCCTGCCCCTCCTTCAGCCCTCTCAGACCCCAGCTCACCCTGAAGCTGCTCGATTAGAGTCCATGCCATCCGGGAGCCACTGGCATCAAAGACCACATGGCCCTGAGGAGAAAGATGTGGAGGAAGGCAGAGGGGATAAAAGCAGGAAAAAAAGAGAACATCAGGGACTCCGAAACCTTCTGTTTTTTGATGTAATTGAGCTTCTGAATGAAGGCTATTTATAGCATCTGCTGCATGTAGGACACACCCCAGATGCACATACCCTAGATTCTCGAGACAGTATTCTTTGGAGAAGAAGCTTCACCCTTAAGATCTGAATCAGAGAGTCCCCAGAAAGAGGATCAGGAGCAATTGCCAAACCCTATTGGGCACTAATTTCCTTACTTTAAAAGGAAGGAGGAGATGAACTCTCAAGTTGTTATCTCTTTTTAAAACAGTATACTTCTCATCTAACCTGTAAACCACCCTGACCAGCTTGAAAAGCACTAGAATACAACAGTTCTTTGTACTGCCATATTTTGTATGGCTTTCTGGTTTGGTGTGGGGGGGGTCCCTCCTCCCTAGTCTAAGACTGCTTTACTGACTCTTACAGAAAAATAACTGAGAAAATCCATGTATCTAGGGACCCTCCAAGCATTTCCCTTTTCATAGGGTGCACAACAAAAGCTGCTGTAACTCACAGAAACACCCTCAAAGGAAGAGGAGTTCATGGCCCGGTAGATTTGGTCTGTAATGGTCTGGTTGTTGTAGTTAAAGTCCTCCAGCCGCACGCCAGAATGGCCACCTCCTCCGGAGGTCTTGTTCAAGGCCAAAGCCAAGGCCCAGATAGCATCATAGGCCAGTGGTGCCTCTTGGAAGCCTCCAGTCTCCTCAGGGTGTCTTTTCAGCCGCTTGGTTAGCTTCTCCACAAATTCCTGTGATGTCTGGAGGGAAGAACAAGAGGAGAGAGCATTGAAATGTGCGTGGGCGCAGGGGGAGAGGCCTCAGTTCTGGCTCAGACACTGTGACTCGAGCGGATGGTTTGTGTTCGTGTTGTGGGGTAGGACCATATGTACAGACAAAATCGTTAGCTATACCCATGTGTCTATCTTGGGTTGGAAGCTACAAGACTAAAAGCGGGGATTAACTGAGTCCAATGGTCTTAAGAGTGTACAGCTGCTATCTCAGAACTACAAACAACAGAGAAATCTGATGAATAAACACTCTGGGAAATGAATGGCAAATGAGCGAAGCAAAGACACAGCCAAAGAAGAGATGGATATTGCAGTGAAGAGTGGCAGCTGGCGTTCTCCCAACCCTCAGGCTCTTACAGCAGAGGTGACCCAGGAGCTAACAACTCCTCCAATTTTGAAAGATCCAGAAAAGGCGACACCACAGCCTTTTGCACTCTGTCTGCCAACCAGGAAGATCACTCTTCAGGGAGCTAACTTCTCGCTAGTCTGGTATGACTTCTGTTGGCTGCCTCCTTGGACTGGTGACAGCCACAGGAAGCAGCCTTCACACTGCAGAGGTCCAGATTCAGTTATATTCATACCCCTTCTTGCATTCAATCTTTCTTCCAAGAAATCTAAGAAGAATGGCAATCCCTTTAACTTTCATGGATGAAGAGACCTGGCCGTATAGCTTATGATAGCTCTGCTTGGCTTTCCTTACTCATGGGTGAATGAATTTCTGAACCTCTCAGAATTGCCTTCCACATAACAGACAGAGCATCACATCTTCCCTTCCTGACCATGTAGAAAAACATTTAAATTTTTCTTGGCGGAACACGTGTACGACACAGAATCACTGCACAGATAATTGTTTGGGTTTAGAACATTCACAAGTACACTCCAGCGAAGAAGGATGCTACATGAATGAAGAATCCTTGTTTCTGGTCAGTGAGATGATTCAGCATGTAAAGGCACCTACTTTTTTTTTTTTGGTTTGGTTTTTCGAGACAGGGTTTCTCTGTGTAGCCCTGGCTGTCCTGGAACTCACTCTGTAGACCAGGCTAGCCTCTAACTCTCGAACTCAGAAATCCGCCTGCCTCTGCCTCCCAAGTGCTGGGATTAAAGGCGTGCACCACCACCGCCTGGCTAAAGGCACCTACTTACTGCCAAGCCTGAGTTGGATTTCTGATACACACATAATGGAGGGAGAGAACCAACACCGAAGGTTAACTTCTGACCTTCACTTGTGCACCTGGGTATGGACACATTCATAAAATAAATGGATAAAATGAAATTTTAAATTTTTTTAAAACCTTGTTCCCATGCCCTAAAGACATTTACTTTTCTATCCAGTTTTCTAGAAATAGCCCTGAGCCTTGAAACACAAAGGTCAGGGCTCAACTATGCTAAGACAGGAATAAGCTCCATTCCTCTCCTGGGGACTGGAACCTTGCATTGAACAAAGCTCACAGCAGACACACTATAAATGCCCCTGGAACTCTGTGTACTTCACATGACACTGTAAAGGTAAAACACATGTCATATGTACCCACGGAATACAAAACTCCAATAGCTGGCACTGATACATGCCATGGGCTTTGGGTAACAATAGATGGTTGATGAAGACCACCAATTTTCACTAGTATACTTATGTGGTGGTGTAACCTGATAATGGAGAAGTTGTATATGGGGAATTATGGGAACTCTGGGCCTTCCTTTCAATTTTGCTGTGAACCTAAAACAATAACATCTCTAAGTAAAAAGAAAGTCCACTGGATGGATAAGTAGATGAATGGGTTCTAACTCTAATCAAACTGCTTACCTACTAAGAAATCTCAAGCAAGTTATTAAATCTCACTAAACTGACTATTCAGCTTGAAAATGGGAATAATACCACGTTAAAGACCTCCAGCAAGGATTAAGTAAGAACACATAAAATGAAGTATATGAAGTACATTACACTCTCTCTGTGTGCATTTCCCTGGTTGCACCCTCATCTTTGTTCCCAATGCTCAGGCCTGTAATTCTGGCCCCAGACCTTACATCTTGTAGGTCCCATTTACTCACATTGTTGCTATATATGGCCACCGATCTCAAATCCATAGGAAGAACAGTGGCAGCATAACCAAGCTGCTTATGAGGCTAAAGGGTTTGGGGGGGGTGGGTGGGAGGGGAGGAGAATGAGTCTGTAAGTTCAAGATCAACCTGGGCAACACAGTAAGACCGACTTCAGAGAGAAGGGTCAGGGTGGGGGTGTCCATAATGGTGCACACCTATAATCTCAAACCCCGAAGGCAGACAAAAACAATAAGATTTCAAATTCGAGACAATTCTGGTGTACACAACTCAGTTCAAGGCTAACCAAAGCCACATAGTAAGACTCTCATCTTAAAAAAAAAAAAAAAGAAAGGCAGGTGGACTGGAGATGGGTCAATGGTCCAGAGTGCAGAAGATATTGTAAAGAGTTCATGAAACTCCAGATCCATGGGATCTGATATCTCTCACCTCCACTGGTACCTGCATGTACATACTCACACACGTCTAAAAATAATAAAATAAAATGAAAACCAAGACTAAAAAAAAAAACAAAATTTAGCTCACTTTTTTCTCATACACCCAGTATCCAGTGAATCAGACTTGCAAGTAAATTACATATCAAATCAGCAAATCCTCTTAAGCAGTTTGTTCTATGTTTCATTAATGTCACCCCTCTCTATACAGGAGGGAAAAGAGGCTGGTGGTGGTGAAGATGGTGATACCGGGGTGGTGGTGGTAGGAGTCATGGTGACAGCTACATTTATATTGTCCTTCCTTTGTACCGGGCACACAGATCAATGTGTTTGATCCTCAGACATTTCAATGAATGTGCTTTGCTATTGTCTCTATTTCAGAGATGAGGAAACAAAAGACACAGGGTCCTGTAACTAACTGCAGCCTGTAGGGATGCTGGGACTCCAGCCCAGGGTGTCTGGCATCCACTGTTGTGCTTACTGTGCATTTCCCTGAGCTGCTTCTGTGCTGAAAGCTCTCAGACAGCAGCGAGCTAACACTTTCTGGTCAGGCCTTCAGCTTTCAGGTCTAGCCAATCCTCAGTTCAAAGTAAAGATTACATCAGAAAATCACCATATTGGGAAGGGATTAATCTGCTCAGCATGATATTATCCTCAGATTCTCAGCTCACTCAGGACAGTACAGCTAGCCAAGACAGTACCACTGAAAATCATGAAAAACCACTCTTCCCCTTTGAGTCAGCAAAGATTATGGTTATATTTTTTTTCTTTCTTCCTTCCTTCCTTTCTTTCTTTGTTGAGGAGGTAGAGTGGGGTATGTATGATCTCAGGCCCTCCATTTCCTCAGACATGGTACCTAAGATCCTCTTCTGAACCAGGGTTTCTCAATTCCTATGCTGTTGAACTGCTTAATCGGGGAAGTCTTATTGCTAGGGTTTGAACTGTGTTCATCGCAGGATATTTAGAGGCCCCCTTATCCTCACCCTCCAGACATTGCAACCTCTGTTGAACACCACTTCCCTATAGTTCTCATAGGAAATCAGATCAGCAGCATCAGAAACTTCAGGAATTTGCCAGAAATTTCAGGAGTTTCCCAGAAAACCCTCAGGTCCCACACTTCAGATGCAGGGAACTCCAGGGAAAGGGTTCAGTAACCTCCACACTAACCTAATTTTCCAGGTAGCTCTGATGGGAGTTTGGGAACTGATCCAGGTGCACCTGAAGGCCACCCTGCTGGGATGAATGCAACTCTACCATTTCTCCATGTCTCTATGGTTCTGCTCATTTCACCCTTCAGTCCGACTCTTGCTCTGATCCACTTCTTTTGGTGCCACCTATATATAATCTCCCCCTGTCACCTGAAAAGGCTGCTTCTTCACTATTGAAAAAAAAAAAATCTAGGGTTTTCCACCTGACATTTTCAGGGTCTTTCTCAAGAAAGGGGTCTCAAGAAGGCCTTCAGCTTTCTTGAGAAAAGATCACCTTTTAAAATATATGTAAACAAGAAGATACATTCTCTGAAAACCAAAAGCCAGAAAAGACAATCCTACCCCAAGGCCCAAGTATCCAGCGACATCCCCCCAACTCTAAGCTCTTATCTATTCCTTCTCTCTCTCTCTCTCCCCCAGTGTGAGACAGAGTCCATCAGTGACAAGTTCTAGGCTTTGGACACTAATAAGCCTTTCTGATTTTGGTAGCCTATTCCACCGCCTTGGTGTCTAGAAAATGACTGCTTTCATGTCCTGTGCAGGGGAGTGGCTGTCCAGTGTTTCTTCACTGTCATTTTTAATTGAGATAAATTAAGCGTAACTTCCTGCTAGATGTTATGATGTCAGAACACAGTTTATAACCAGAATCCACATGGCGGCCCACCTTTTTACCCCAACCTACAGCCAGAAGCAGATTCCCAAATCTCATTTCTCCTTTGATAAAACTCCATCATTATCTGAATAGTATTTGCACATGAAGGTATAAAGATTTTGGTCAGGCATTGTACTTTGCCATGGGAATTGTCACGGAAGAGCAGGTTGGAGTTCAATTCCACAAGGCATGAGGAGATACAAGACCCAGGACAAGTCATTAAACCTTCCTGGTTCCAAGAAACCTTCCTGGTTTCTAGCTCATAAGATGTAAATTAACAAATCTGTTTTAGAGTACTGCTATTAAAATCCTGAAATTAAACACCAAATATCCTGATATTCCTCATAAAAATCAGCCATTATTAAAACCATCACTAGTTCACCCCTCTCTGAAAACTGGTATTTCACAGCCGGAGTTACATCAGGTACACAAGTGACCCTCCTGAACTATGGAGATCCCTGCACTGTGGGGTGGGGTGCTGTGCAGCAAAGGTCTCTTCCCCACATATCTATATCCATGTTCACTCATCACCCCCTACACAGGGCTACCCTGGTCCTCTAAATCAAGACAGTGACAGTGTGCCTTCAAAGTGCCTATCACTAGAAAACAATCCGGGGCTGAAGAATTTCGGAAGTTTGTGAACATCCAAAATTAAAAAAAAAAAAAAAAAGCAAATTACCAAAAACGAATTTTACATGGATACAAAGTGAATATGAAATCCAGGCATGCTAGCATATGCCTTTAATATCAGCACTAGGGAGGTAGAGGCAGAAGGATTTCTGTCAGTTTGACGTAAGCCTGGTCTACATGGCTAGTTCCAGGATCTCCAGAGGTACATAGAGAAACTCTATTTCCAAAAAACAGAACAAAAAAACAAAACAACAACAACAAACAAAAAACAAAGAAAAAAAAACCCAAGGGAATATTAAGCAATCCTCTGAGGTACTAACATAAGTCAGACACATACAAACAATAATAATAACAACAATAATAATAGCAATAAATAAGAACACATACAGTGCCCAAGGGAAGCTCTCTGGGAAAAGTGTGCTTTGCGTACAAGACTATATTACCATTAATGCCTCTCTCCCTCACTTGACTTCTCACCAACTGCTCCTTGTTTCCATGGTAACAGCCCTTCCGCTCATCACAAGCCTACTGTATGCTCCACAGTTTTTCTCTCTCGCCCAAAGAAATCAAGCACAGGTAGAACCCAGGAAACACGACGCAAACAAGCACAAGATGGATACGGACCCCTTCCCATCCCCTGACTCCCCTGCTATGCTCAATCCTCCCCCCCACTCTTCCCTCCCCTTCTTTGATGCTCCCTCACCATGTTGGAAATGCTTCGGGTGTTGGCAGGGTTCAGCATGACAATCTCCGTGGTGATGTGGCCCTCCACCGCCTCAGTCATCTCTTCCACTGTACAATTGATTGACGGGTCATAGGTCTTGAACCAGTTGTCAGCATACCACCCAATGAGGAACCAGACGTACTTCTTCCCAAAGAGCCGTTCCTTATAGACCTGCATTCAAAGTAGGGAGGGAAGCATTGGAGGTTTGCTCTTGTTCTGGAGGAAGTAGTGTCATCCCACTAGATACTGTTTAGCTTTTCCAGAATCAAAGAGCAGGAATTTTTTTTTTAATCATCACTAAAATCCACTATTTTGTATGCGTATATCTTCAAATCATAGGAAAGTCTCAACAAAATGCCTCCTCTGGCCACTCAGAAAAGACAGGGTCAAAACACAAAGCAATAAAATGAGAACGTGTGTGTATGTGCGTGTATGTCTGAATGTAGATGAATAAGGAGTCAGGGCCTACAGACAGGCCTGGTATTCATTATCACCTCAGGTCATTTGCTATCAATTTGAGCAGAGACGCAGTGAGGAGGACCCAGGAGAAAAACCACAGTAGAGAGCCCATCCAGCCCCTCCCTGGTCCAGATTCTATCTCCACCTCACAAAAAACTTTCCGGGCTTCGGTCTCATAGAAAAGTCCCACGATGATTCGAGCATCTTGACGCTATAAAACAGGAACAGAAACAGAGCTCCTGAGGGATGCTAAAAGCGCCTGAGGGGTTAAGCCAGTGCTTTCTAAGCGTTGATTTCCCAGCTCCAAGTGCTCAGTGCAAAGGAATGTTCAGTGAATGGGCAGTGGATAAATGTCAACTGGAAGACAGAACTAAACCTTCCCAGGAGACTGAGCTGTCTCATAGAATTAACAACTGCCTCTTCCAGGTTTTCTTCTCCAACCAACCACCACCCACATTAACCCCACGGCAGGCTGAGCCCACCATCTCTGCTCTCCCACCTTTAGGTTTTTAACAGGCACAGCTGGATCTGAGAAGAAACTCTGTCGGAAAGTAATCTCAATCCCGGCCTCTTTCACTCGCTCTTCCAGGTCATCCAATGTCTTAGGTGGGGTTAAGAAAAATCAAGAGTAAAGCAGAGTTTACAAGAAAGAACCGACCAAATACTCACAGCAAAGGAGTAGGATCTGAACCTTATTCCAAGAGCCCCTGAACCCCATGAGGCAGCTTCTGAAATGCCATGATGAGCCCCTCCTCAGGATCTGTATCCAGGGATACTGCCCCATCTACCCCACTCTGGACATTGAGAAGAAAACAAAGGAAACAGAAAAAAAGCAGGGCAGGGTCTGGAATACACAGAATGGTGCCAACTCAAGAGGCAAGTGGGCAGACAGTCAAAAGGATCACAGAAAAATGGACTGACTCACTGAGGAAAAGTGGGAAGGGAAAATTAAAGGGCCACTGAAAATAATGAAGACTCAAAGAATAGAAATAAAGAGAAGAATCAGGCTACTTTCTCCAGTGTGGAGCCTGGCCATTTCCTCTCTGCCTCTGCAAACCTCCCTGTCCTTCAAACTGTCTGTAAGCATCTCTCTGGTCAACTACCAAACCCACCACACACATGTCACTTGTCTCTTATCTGTCCACCCACTCCTTCACCCTCTTCTTTTCCACTCCACCCAGTAGCTCCACACTCAGCTGCCAATCACCCTCTACCCCTGAATGCACTGGAACCCACTACTTTCATAGGACCCTACTTTTTACCCCCTCTTGTTTCAACTTGTAATTAAACCTACTTTCATAGAACAGAGTCCTATCTGTCTGGGGAACAACAAATCGAAACAGTGGAGAGGATTCCAAAAATCCAATTTGCGTGTTCCCAGGCGACAGAAAGAACAAGCACTTCGCCCACTTGGAATGTGTTCTCTTTTGATAAACCAAGTCCTCCCCGAAAGAGCAGATGCTCCTGGGACCTCATGTCCCACCCCTTATCTGGACTCACTGAGGTGAAGACCTCCGTGGTCTGCTGGATGGTGGCAATCTTCTTCCAGCCCCACTTTTCGAAGAGTTTCACCCGAGTGGGATTGTGGAGTGTAGCGGATGGATGTGTCCGGAAGAACGTTGGAAACCGCTGTCGGTTTGACAAGGCTGGTGAGCTGGAGCCATATGAGAGCTGAGGCAGAAGAATGGCAGTGTCTTTAGGTACTCCTTGGTCCTGATTTTTCTCTCCCAACTCTCCAAACTTCCCCACCTTTGTCCTGGGAAAAGTGATTTTCAAGAGCAAGCAAGCAAGTGCACACACACACACACACACACACACACACACACACACACACATCTGTGGATCCCCATAGCCCTTCATGCAATTCTACCAGAAAGCCAAACAGCTCAGGCCCTCAGTAGGCTGAGTCCTGGCAGAGATCCCTCTCCCCCTCTCCCTAGTCCTCTCTCTGGAACCTAACCTCAATCGGACTACTTAACCAAGCCCAAAAAGAAGTGACCCCCCTGCCTTGCATACCACAATAAGGTTCCACATCCGGGCAGCCTCAGCTACAAGTGTGGAGACGGAACTGCAGCCAGGCATGAGGATGATCTTGATGGGGTCATTGTAGAGTAGTTCGTACAAGTACTTGGTGGCTTGCCCTGGGTCACACTGAGGGAGGAAGGAGGAAATGAAGGCTGGCTCCCAAGACCCCCACCTCACATATACACACACATCTGGAATTGCCTACTGTCTTGGACAACCTAGTGCCCTTCCTTAATCACTTCCAGCACTACATTCTTCTTCCTGAATCTCTTCCTGTCGAGTTTCCTCTAGTTTCACCTCTTTCCTTAAGCTCCCTTCTCCTGTCTTCCATCTGGCACCTTGGCCCTACTCACAACTGCATGCTCTTCCGTCCATATCAACACATACTCTACTGTCCTCCACTTCTGATTATTCTTAATTAACCCTAAGTCCACTCTCTTCGTTCAACTCTGCACACACACACACACACACACACACACGTATTCCATGTTTATAGGGTCTGAAACATCTGCCCAGAAAAGTCTGCAGGAATACAAATACATTCTCTGCAGATCACCAGACAGCTCCCTCAATAAAATTTCCACCTTCGATTTCAGAGAACAAGATCAGTAGGGTGTCTGCTCAGCACCCTATCCTTTCCTGCTGGGCTCTGACATTTGACAAGTCCATTAGAGAAACAGGGGAGGGGGAAGTACAGAAGAATCTAAAATGAGGGAGATCCAGATAAATAGAGTGGAATTCTCCACAAGCCAGACGATATGAGAGGTGCCTGAAAGAGATGAAACAGGAAAGCTTAGAGAGGGAAAGAATAGTAGGAAGGAAAATTGGGGGAGGAAGGGCCAGCCGTGGGTCCCCTACTGTCTGTTCCCCTCCTGCTGAAGCATGACATTTCAGAAGCTGCTGGAGCCCCCAAAAGAAGCGGAGAAGAAATGACAGCCAGTGGGGAGTCAGAGCAAAGGGAACAGAGACTGAAGGCACAAGGGACTGGAGAGAGTGAACTTGGTGGAGGGGGTTAGAAAGAAAATAAAGAAGGTATCTGGAGTCTGCTTGCTCCCCACTGAGGCGTGACATTTGAGACACTGTGGGAAGTTGGAGACAAGAAGCCCAGGGAGGCAGGGGGAGCTGGCAAATCTGAGCACCCAAAAAAAAAAAAAAAAAATACTCTGAACACTGCTGCCTGCTCTGTTTTCCACCCTGTCAAGGGCAGGGCTCACCCATAAGTTTGGAACATGCCTCCTACTTAGCATCTTTATTTATTTATTTATTTATTTTTAACCATTACTGCGTCCTTCCTGACTTAGAACAGATGCTGACCCCAGCTTCTTCTAAGTCCTGAAAGTGTCTTTTGACTGTTTGAAGAAAAGATTTCACAGGAACAATGATACCCAGAAACTTACAGTTACATAAAACAGGGCCTGTGTGGCCTAATGTGTGTACCATCTCCTGTTTCATTTCCTTTCTACCTGTGCTTATAAAAACCCCACACACAACCATTTATCCCAACCCATGAAGTCCTCCCTTAACACCGACCAAAGATCGAGACCTACGATGCACCGTATCCTCTCCTTCACGTCTACCTTCTTCTAGTGTTCCCCCCACCTCATTTGCTCCCCAACACCTCTAGGGAATCACTTGTCATGAGGGAAGAATTTGATCTTTTCCTATCTTCCTCTCACAATGACTTATGTTGCTCTATAGCCAGATCAAGACCCTCTCTCTTCTTCCTTTCTCCCTACCCTCACATCTAATTTTTTTTTTCTTGTGCTCTGCCTCTCTTCTCACAGGCAACCTGGAGTAAGTTGCATGCACCCATATCCTTAGGCAGGATTTCTGTGGATGAAAACAAAGATACTACTTAGGATTCCTTCCTGACTAAGAAGTGCAAACTAGTATTTTAAACAAATGGTGTGTTTGTTTAGTGATGTTTGGGACCCACAGATAAGGCACCAAAAAAAAAAAAAAATCCAAGAGAATTTAAGTTTCTTTTTTTTCTCCAAGCCCCTTCCCCTAGCATTCTGCCAGTGGGCTCATTTCTGCCCCATTTGGAGGCACACACCTATTTTTAGGTGTACACCAATGTTCCACACACCCCAAGAATAAAATGGCCAAATCTCCCACCTGTACAGTTTTCCTAATCTCAAATCTTTGGAGCCACAAGTCAGAAAGGACCAAAACTTCTGTCATGTCACTTCCCACATAGGAAGAGACTTGGTAAAGAAATCATATCATAGACTATCCTCTAACCCCAAAATTTCTTCACCACAACCAACCTTCCCCTCTTCCCAAAACTACATCCACTAGGCAATATTAAAACCAAACGCTAAAATCAGGACCTCCCTCCCCTCAGTTCCACAGGAGGCCCAGGGTTCTGACTGTCCCAACCCTCCTCCCTACCCGATCTCTGATCTCCCTGTACACTGACTCTCCATCCCCAGTCCTGTTTAAGGGGTTCCTTACGGACCCCAATACTCTCTCCCAGTGCTTCAGCCCACCCCTTAACCATTATTAGTCGTTTCCAGAGCTGTAGGCCACATTCTCTAAAAGGTATCCCTAAAAGGAATCCCCTAAAAGGTAGAGATGAAGAGTCAGGCAGCCTTACCTTGCTATTTGTTTTGATAGATAAAGTAGAACCCTCTTGTCTCTCTAAATCCTCCCCCTTCTTTCCATATTCCTTTCAGCCCCAACCTACGCCAAGATTTACCTTGTTACCATGGCAAATGTAAACCCCTGAGCCAGCTGCCCACCTCTGATGTTCTTTCCAGCCCCCAACCCTGGCCAGGGATAGCTTACTCCAGAGGATCAGCACCTAAGACCCCCCACCACTTCTGTGATTCTCCTACTGCCTGCAAGAAGAGTCGGCCTTCAGAGCCACTGAGACATCCCAAAGCACCTGCACCTCCAGTGCATCTCCAACCAGTCAGCCTCGGGAGGGGTCTGCTTCGCAATCCCAAAGAGGATTCACAGCTCTCGCCTCCCACTACCCCAGCCACTCTGTCCCTCACCCCGACTACCTTGCTGTCGTGGTGGATAAGCTTGAGCTCGTAGTCCGGCAGGATGTCTCTGCGGCTGTTAACGTCCTCCAGCGCCATCTCCACCGCGGGCTGGCAGGCCTGGCCCCCCGGCCAGCCCCCGCTCATGGGAAACAGCGCCCCGATGTATACTGCACGCCGTTCTGAGGAGGGGTGCGGGGGGACCCTCGGGTGAGGCCGCGGGAGATGAGGGGAGTGAGAGGCCCATACCGGAGCCACCCCAGCCGCCATCACCAGCAGAAGAGGCAGCGGCCACCCCACCGGGGTACAGGGTCCCCCCGGGCCCATGGCGAGGAGGGGCGGGGGCGGCCTCCTTGGGATGGGGGCAGCTCAGGGGGGACACTTCTTCTGGGGAAGGCTTCTGGGAGGGCGTCGGGGAGGCGCCTCCATCCCCGGTCTCATTGGGGAGGAGGGGCCAGAGCCCGGGGAAGGCAGGGACGTGGGCTTTCTAGGGCCAGGAGACGTTCGCTCCCGCCACCGTGGACTCTCCTCGCCGACTGACCGACCGACAGAAGGGAGGGAGAAAAGGAGCTAGGAGGGGGGCCTTGACGTCACGGGCTGGGGGGCGGGGATAGGAGCCAGTGCCGAGGCCCGGAGGGGAGGGGAGAAGAGAGAGCGCGCAAGGAAGGGAGGGGTCTCCGCCTAAGGAGACTGGAGGGGAGGATGGGGCACTTGGAAGGCGAGAGGATAAGCACAAAGCAAAGATGGGAAGCGAGGGTGGGTAGGGTAGGAGGGGCCGGTGACAGTTCTGAAAGGGGAATATGGGGAAAGGGTAGGAAGAGCCAGAAGGATGGGCAAGGCTTTGCAGAAAGATACGGGTTGAGAAAGGGATAACTGGTTTGGAGAAGTAAGGATAGCACGGTTGAGGGAAGGCTTGAAGAAGGGTATTGGGAGAAAGGGTCTACAGAGGATGCGAGACTCGCATGGGTGGGACCGGTGAACAGGGTCGATGGAACCTCGCCGGTAAAACCTAGGTAGGGGTGGCAGGAATAGGTCCCCGAGGTCTGAAGGAACCCCACGAAGGAGAGATCTGGGATCCTCCGGCGCGCGGCTGCCCCCTACCGGGCTTCGCGCTTGGAAGCTGAGTCCGAGAAGAGCGCAACCCGGAGGAACGTGGCCAAGCAGGGGAGTGGGAGGGAGCGCGACCCGCGGAAAACCGCGATTTGTCGGCAAGAAACAGGTAGGAGAGGAGGGCAGAGCCTCAAACTAGAATGGGTGAAGGGGAATGAGTAAGAGGACACCCACAACCTACGCAAAGAAATCCTTCTAGTGGAGGGTGAAGAGTGAGGGGATGGGGGCAGCAGTGCACGCGGGAAGGGTTTCTGATCTCACCTGAGTGTGGCGTTCGATTCACTGGCAGCAGGAAAGACGGGGATCAGAGAAGAGTTACCAGGGGCGCCCAGCTTCCCAGGCCTGATCCCCAGCCCCCTCCCACACCTGTTCATGCGGAGCGGAGACTGCGTTGAGGGAAGGGTGCCTGGGGATAAGAGCGAGGCGGGCTAGGGGTCAGGACTCGTGTTTTCTTCTATTATTCAAAGGACTACAGAATTTGTGCCAGGAAGTAAAGGGGGTGGGAGTGCAGCTGAGTTTTGTAGAGCTTGAATATTATACACATATATAAATCTATGATCTCTATAAGAAAACAAATTACAAAACGATTGGTTTTAAACGAGTGCTCTTTAAATACCTTAATTTAGTAAGTTCTCCAAAAGTTGGTTAGCATACGCACACAGTCTTAAGAGCTCAAATGAAGACTTAGTCAAAATGAAGAACCCTGAAGCTTACTTATTAATTCATTCCAGGAGAGAGTATATATACAACAAGCATTTGGGTGCCCAGAAAAGGGAGACATTTGCAGAAAAGACAGCAAAGAGGCAGGCAAAGGGGTGGCAAACACAAAAGCAGTATTCCCTCAAGGAATGATCAAGGTTGTAAGAAGAATACACAAGATTCATAGTCTTCTTCCATGTGCCCTTGAATTATCACTGTTCTGGACATTTTGCCCCAGTTTCTTTTTTTTTCTTTTTCTTTTTCCATGTTTCCAACCCCAGATCTCACCGACTTTTTCTAAAGGTAATGTATGATTTAATTCTGAATATTTACAACAATTCCATTATAGAGTGAAGAGCAAAGGATCAATTCTAGAAGAGCAATACAGAGGATGTTCTAAGTCTACAGAGAGGGGGTAGTTTTTTTCCAGCGGGGGTGGGGAGGCGAGCATTTTTTTAACTTTTAGAAGCTGAGGGGGGCGGGGCTGAGATTAATGAAGAAAAAAAACCAAAAGGTCCAAGATTTGAAATCTGGAAGAACACACTAAAGGGAAGGAGGGTGGGGGGAAGCCCAACAGAAAGGATTGTGGAACCAAGTCTGAGGCAGGTGAGCGGTGTAAAGACGGGCTTCACCTGCATCTTCCCAAATTCCTCCCCGACATTCTTCATAGCAACCATCCTTTCCCTCTACCCACTCCCACCCCACTCCCATTCTAGGACAAGCACCCTCATCAGCTGCAGGCAGGCAGCTTTTCCCCTCACCCTGGCAGTGGGGCTTGGGGGTGCTCCACTGGCCCTGACTACAGATGCTCCTGGAGCTGCCCACCAGATGGAAGTCGGGGTCACATCGGAAATCCACCCGGGCTCCATCCAGAGCTGGGAGGTCCCCACCCGTCAGGAAAACCTTCCCATTTTCCAGGGTCAAATAAGACTTGGAGCAGATTCGGACTGTGGAGAGATAGGAAAATAAGAAGAAAGGCAAGTTGTAAAGGATCGTTCCCCTAAGGAGTACAGAGAATTAATTAGGTTTGGGTCTGGGTTCACAAGCATCCTGTTCCACAGGACATCAGGTGTGCAATGTCTATGCCTCCCTACCTCCCCGTTCTCCCCAACCTCCCCCCCCCCATTATCCACATTTCTATCAGAAAAAAAAAAATAGCATTTCTATTGTAGGAACCCAAGATGGAGCTACAGGCACACAAATGAGGTACTGCTCACAGCACAGTAAAGTGGGTAGTTCTCTGCCTTTGAAATGTGTGGATGTATGTAAATCTGGACGCATGATTAGGCTTGCTTTGCTTATGGCTGGTCTGTACTACTACTGAATTGGCTAATATGGTCATTGAGTTGGAGACAAAGGTGTCAGAAAACGCAATGAAATCGTTTCATGACTTAAAAAAAATCTCTCACTAATGAACCTCAAAGAATAACTCAGATGAAAAAAAAAATCAAAGTTATTTCTTCCAATGATCGGTATCCTAATGTAGACGATGAAGTGAATGTGCTGGCTGCTTAGCTTGCTTCCTCCCACTAGCTGCTCACAGCAACACCCCTCCTCCTCCATAGTACTCATTCATTAAACGTATTTGTGAATTTGGTTCCATTGGATTTAAATTGCTGACTTGCAAAACAACTAAGGTGGGTCTGCAACTGGGAAAGGAAGGGACTGAAGGAAGGGGGCAGGGGTGGTGGGTGGCTTCCCAGGCTACTCACCACAGCGGCTGGGTGTGTCCATATCCGTCCAGGAGCCGTTGGCCAGGCACTTGCGCACCTTGGGCCCCACCACCTCGCGCTCCCCTCGGCACACATATTCAATCTCATAGTCCACAGGCAGGAAGTTGATGGCCTTCACCTGGTCGCGAGTCAAGCCACGGTATCTGATGCCACCTTCCCAGGGCGGATGTATAATCTGGCAACCTAAGAGGGAATGGGGGAGGCACAGGGGAACCGTGGGAGCGGGAAGGCAACGCCGCAGTGGAAGGGGGAAGAGCAGGGCGTGGTCAATGGTGGGGCTGGGGGACAGAAAAGGAGGGGCACACGAGACACACGACTGGAAGGTGGGAGTGGGAACAGTTAAGAACCCCAAGCTGCAGAACTCAGAATCATGGGTTAGGGCTAAAGCTGGTGCTTACATCACCTTTCCACCAGTTGAGAAGTATAACGGAGAAACATAGCTAAGAAGAAATCATAAGAGCTATAATGTTCGGTGGTTAAAATGAGGGACAGGGCTGAAGGAGAATACTGGTGAGGACCACACAATCTCATTGAACGAGGACCACACAAGCCCATCAAAGCAACAAGGTGGACCACGGAAGGGGGGCGCTATAGTATTATGGGGCCCGGAAAGGGGGGTGGGGCTGAGAAGATAATTCGGGGTCACAAAAAAAAAAAAAAAACCGGTGTAGTGTAGCAACGTGAGACAGAGGAAATGGGTGCTGGTGGTGATGCGGAGTGACAGAAAGGAGGTCAGGAGTAGTGAAGTGGCTGCGGACCAGGATGCCCGGGAGTGGGGGTGGGGGAAGGTCCTGACGCTAGAGTGATGAGAAAAGGAGACGTGCAGGGAAAGGAGCTGTGGGGGTGGAAGAGGTCCGGGGCGCCGGAGATGGGTGCACCTTCCGAGGTGACGTTGGGGGTCTGCGCCCCGCCAGCGCCCAAGGGGCGGAGGAAGAGCGGCACCAGCAGCAGCAGCAGCATCTAAGGAAAAGGCAGCCATGAGGGCACGGAGGAGCCCGCCGGCAGCGGCCTGGGCCAGCCGACGGTCAGGTCTCGCTCCCCACCTCACGGGCACCGACCGCGCGGTTCGGGACGCGGAGGGCGCCCTGCGGAGGAGGCGGGGGCGGAGCCGCACGGGCTGGGGGAGAGGAGGAGAGAGTGCCTGTCCCCACCCTCCTCCGGCCTCCCTTGGCCCCCCACCCTCCCGGGACTCCACCTCTCTCCACCTCCTCTCAGCAGCCCCCATGGCTAGCGCTAGCCCAGCTTACCCACGCTCCAGGGTCCCGCTACCCCATTCACTCGCCGCTCGCAACCGAACCCCCGCATCCCCGGCCCTGCCCTGCGTCCACCGGCCTCCTCACCAAGCCCTGGTCGTGGGGCCCCGCTCTTACCTCGGCGGCCGGTCCCGCTCCGCGGCTCTCCCCGGGCCTCAAGGGCCCAGGCCCGGCCGCGGGTCCCCGTTCTCCCTCCCGGTCCTCCAGCTTCCCCTCCCCTTGTTCTCCTTCCACAAGAATCCAGGCTCTAGCCTGGCCGGGGTCTCTCCCCTTCTCGATCGCTACCCGCAAACCCCACCCCCGTCTCTCCTTCCCCGGGGCGACGGCGGCCGCGAGAGCACGGTGCCGGGAGGGAAGGAGGCGGCGCCGGGGACCGGGGAAGCTATCGGGCGGAGGGAGGAAGGAGGGTGCAGGGGAAGACGGGGCGGGGGGAAGGAAGGGGGGGAGACCAGAGAGGGCGCCTCCCACAACCCGAGCCCCAGGAGCCGCCCCGGATCCTGGCCCCTCCCTAGACCGCCCACGGCGCGGGAGGGCGTAGAGGTAGGATGGGGGGGGGATCAAGCACGCAGGCAGGGACTGAGAGCTGCTGAGAGACCTGCAGCCTAGACTGATGGAGACGGGGGGAGGAGGGCTGCGGGAGGGTTGTGGGGGGGTTATACGACCCAAGCCTAAAGCAGAGGAGCTGGCACAGAGACAGGAGCCTGGATGAAGGTGGAGAAAGGATGTTTGTACAAAGGGAAGGAAGACAGATATGGACCTGGCGAAAGGAGGAAAGAAGATGCCATATGCCTGGAGAATAGACCTTGAAAGGAAGGGAGAAGCAAGGGTCAGAAAGGCAGCCGAGGGTGGAGGGGGTGCCAGGAGAAAAATGAGAGAGCTGGAACTGGGGGCCCAGGGTGGCTCGTTGGTCCAGCAGTAGGCTACTTGCCAGCTTATGGCGGGGAGCAAAAGATCGGGGTGGGGTGGGGGGGGAGCATTAAGAAGAGATATTGAGGTAGATGGAGAAAGGAGAGAACATAAAGAAAGAGAACCTCTACGTGAGCAGGAGCCTGTATTATCCACCAGACCAAATACCTGCAGTTCTTGACTAAGGGTAAACTGAAGGCCCTGGCAGAGAGGTCTGACAGCCAAGGCTCCTGCACTGCAATTGTCCTTAATAATGATGATGGGCCGAAAGAAGAAAAAGGGGTGGGGAGGGCCCTCCTTTGCTGGCTAGTTCTTCCAGACAGGTGGGTGCAAACCAGATATTGTGAGACTTGGGAGAACTGAGGCTCTCAACCTTCAACTCTATGTTAGAGCAAGTATTTGTAATGACTCCTAAACTGCGAACTCATAATCATAGATTACATCACTTCCATACCCACGTGACTTTTAGAGCATACTATTTCCCCATCTATAAGGAGGAGCATAGCAATTTGCTATAACATAAACAGTATTTTAGTGTGAGTGCCGTTTCCCTCAAAGCAGGCAAATGCTTACACCTCTCCATAGAGTCACAGAAACAGAACTTCTACCAACACTCACTGATACAGGTGCACAGCCAGTGACTCAACTACCTCCGTTCCGGCGTGTTGCCATCAATGTAGTGACTTCAGGAAATGTTGAGCAACTCTTGGTAGCAAAGTCAAGCTTCCCTAAACTCACACAGAACTGTAATTGCATTCCTAGAAAGTTAGCTGCATATTCAGACCATTAAAAAAAAAAAACTATTAAGTTCTAGGCTCAGATAATTAAACACAAGTTTTTACCTACATGAATGTCCTAGGGGACTTCTGAAAATCTAGATAAAGAGAGAACTCTATCTAGCAGGAGGACAGCTTTTACACAGGCTCTGGCCATAAGTACACCCCTTCTCACAGCAGTAAATACAAAAAGGAAACCCCACAAACTTTTAAATGTTGCCTGGAAAGAGCCTGAGAATCACTGGACTAAACAATGAACAAAAGAGAGTAGGAAGGATTTCTAACCACTAGAAATGACAGCCACCCTCCTCTGAGTGGCCTGCTGTCTCAATAAGGCCAACTAACGTTATGGATACCAGCAAGGGAAGTTTCCTATATAGTCAAAAAGAAGAGCTACCTGACTCTGTGCTAGGTCTGAAGGATAGTCCTTCTAGCCAAGTGGTACCCTGTGATTCAGCCAAAGCTGAGTTCACAAATCCCTCTCCAAACCCAGCAGGACCCTGCTACAATGGAACATCTGAGCAAGCATGTTCTCTGGGATCACAAACTACTCTCAACATCCTTGTGTGAGCACTCTGATTTGCTCGCCTCCAGAACATTTTGTAGCTACCATTTTCTCCTTTCAGACCTTTTCACTCTCCAGTATAATTTCCAGAGTTCCTTGTCCATGTTCCTCAGGACACCTGTTTAGATCCTTCCTCAAACCACAATGTATCAGCCCTGTTCTTCCCATAGATAATGTATTTAGCAGTAGATACAATGTTGGGGATTAATGTAAGGATGAAAGTAGGGCATCAAGCCCTCTGGTTCCTTCTTTTTCTTCTACAAAATAAATAAATAAATAAACAATAAAATAAAAACATGTAAAAGTTTCTCCTGGAAAGGTTCTTGGGCACAATCTATTCTTCACAGGTGTGCCATTGCAATGCTACCTTCTTTGTGCAGTTTTTGTTTGTTTGTTCATTCTGTTCTGTTCTGTTCTGTTCTGTTCTGTTCTGTTCTGTTCTGTTCTGTTCTGTTCTGTTGTTACCATTTTCCATGGAAATGGAGGAGTTTCTACTCAGATTCCCTATGGAACGGCCAGCCTTCTTGTTCATCTTGTTTCCCATATTCTCCTTCTGATGCCTCTCCCTCATTCTTTCTCTTCCACCCCAGAGGGCACAAAGCTTAATTATCAGAAGCCATGAAAACACAAGACCCGGGGCTGGAGAGATGGCTCAGCAGTTAAGAGCACTAACTGTTCTTCCGGAGGTCCTGAGCTCAATTCACAGCAACCACATGGTGGCTCATAACCATCTGCAATGAGATCCAATGCCCTCTTCTGGTATATCTGAAGAGAGTAACAGTGTACTCATGTAAATAAAATAAATATTAAAAAAAGAAGAAGAAAAAAGGAAGAAAGAAAGAAGGAAAGAAAGGAAGGAAAGGAAGGAAGGAAGGAAGGAAGGAAGGAAGGAAGGAAGGAAGGAAGGAAGGAAAAGAAATAAAACACAAGAACCAAAGTAGCCCAAGTTGTTGATGATCTATAAAATTCTGGGCTCTGAGGATGGATGGCATCTAAAGCTCACACTACCACATGAAGTAAATGGATGTTCACACTCTTATATTCAACTAAACTGCTTTGGAGAAAGTGAGAAGCAAAGCAAGAAGCAATAGCATAGATAGAAGTCAGCAGAGCCAGTATTTGAACTCCAGCTCCTTACTCTGCATCCAAATAACATTTTTTTGTTGTTTTTTTTTGTTTGTTTTTTGTTTTTTCTTTTTTGTTTGTTTTGGTTTTTTTGTTTGCTTGTTTGTTTTTCAAGACAGGGTTTCTCTGTGTAGTTCTGGCTGTCCTGGAACTCACTCTGTAGACCGGGCTGGCCTCAAACTCAGAAATCCACCTGCGTCTGCCTCCCAAGTGCTGGGATTAGAGGCGTGCGCCACCACCCACCGCCCGGCTAATTTTCTTTTTTAAACAGTCTCACTGTGATAGTTTGTATATGCTTGGCCCAGGGAGTAGCAGTATTTGGAGGTGTGGCCTTGTTGAAGTAGGTGTGTCACTGTGGGTGTGGGCCTCAATACCCTTGTCCTAGCTGCCTGGAAGTCAGTCTTCCACTAGCAGCCTTCAGATGAAGATGTAGAACTCTCAGCTCTGCCTGCACCATGCCTGCCTGGATGCTGCCATGCTTCCACCTTGATGATAATGAACTGAACTGGTAAGCTGGTCCCAATTAAATGCTATCCTTTGTAAGACTTGCCTTGGTCATGGTGTCTGTTCACAGCAGTAAAACCCTTACTAAGACACTCACCATGTAGTCTTGGCCAGTTGGAACTTGTAGAATAAAACAGGACAGCCTTTTGCTTGCGGTGATCTTCCAGTCTCCATCTCTTGAAGGCTGGAGTTATAGTTACATACCATTATGTCTAGCCTATATTCAGACTCTTCACATTGCATTTCAAGGTTTAATTTTGCCAAGCATCATAGTACATGCCAATAACCCTAGCACTTGGGAGGATGAGGCTGGAGGACAACTAGTTCAAATCCAGTCTGTGTTATATAGAGTTTGAGGCCAAACTGAACTACAAAAATAAATAACTAGGTTAGAATTTAGTCTTCGTTTTGGGTTTGTTTGTCTGTATGGTTGTGTTTTTATTGCTTTGTTTGAAGTATTGGTTTTTGTTTTAGAGGGAGGGTCTTAAGTATGCAGCCCAGGCTAGTCTTAAACTCTCAAATTTAATGGGTAGCCAAGGATAAGCTTACACTTCTAATCCTCCTGGCTCTGCCTCTTAAGTGTTGGGATTGTAGGCATGTACCACCAACATGAAAACCCTAGCTTGGTCTTGATGTACGTACTCCTTTCCTCCGAAGCTCACTCCCCATAGAATACTCCTTCAAAGACTAGAATTCGGCTCTATCTGTTTTCTTGCTTGACAAAGAGTGGAAAGCATGTGAAGAACAAAGTGAAAGACTTGTCTTCGGGGAGTTTTCTGTTTCATATAAATTGTGTTACTTAAAAATATGTATAGAGCCGGACAGTGGTGGCGCACGCCTCTAATCCCAGCACTTGGGAGGCAGAGGCAGGCGGATTTCTGAGTTCGAGGCCAGCCTGGTCTACCGAGGGAGTTCCAGGACAGCCAGGGCTACACAGAGAAACGCTGTCTCGAAAAACCAAAAGAAAGAAAGAAAGAAAGAAAGAAAGAAAGAAAGAAAGAAAGAAAGAAAGAAAGGAAGGAAGGAAGAAAGGAAGAAAGGAAGAAAGAAAGAAAGATATATAGAATAAGACTTCAAAATTAAGATATTGATCTTATTTACACTCTGGGCATCACTGTTTCCCTCTATGTGTGTATTAAACTAAACACTTGCAGAGAGGTGTGTGGTGACTAGTGCCTGTGATCTCAGCACTTTTGGGAAGCTTGAGGCCAGCCTGGGCTACATCATGAGTTCCAGGCCAGACTGCTGGACTTTAGTGTTAATCTCTCTTCTCTTCTCTTCTCTTCTCTTCTCTTCTCTTCTCTTCTCTTCTCTTCTCTTCTCTTCTCTTCTCTTCTCTTCTCTTCTCTTCTCCTCTC
>NW_021620120.1:453586-474816 GCF_004785775.1 Grammomys surdaster | reverse complement strand
CCTCTCCTCTCCTCTCCTCTCCTCTTCTCTTCTCTCCTCTTTCTCGCCACCACACATCTCAGAAAACCCCAGAAATGTTTTACTGACATATTGACATATCTGGAAGTTGGAAGTATGAGGTTTCGTTGCTTCCTCATAGATGACACCCTCCTAGATACGTCCCTATAGTGTGCTTAGAGAACAGACACCCACACTTCTCCTACCCCAGCCCCCCACCTCATGCTGAGGAATCCAGCCCTTGTATGTACTAGGCAAATTATCCTCTCAGTGAGCCAAATCCCCAGTCCAAGTAGGCTTTCTCTATTTAAACAATAATCACCTCCCAAAATTCCCTGTAATGCCAAGGAAATGTTAGCAATCCCCCATTAGGCATTAGGCAGGGACCGAGCTTGTAACTTTGGGGTGTAGGTTTGTTGGGGGAATAACCTGGAGATGCTGGTCTTGTTGGGATATAACCTGGAAACTGGAGCTAGGCTCAGGTTTTGTCGTGGGGTAACTTGGAAGCTAATGTTAGGTACCGCCTGTTCATTTGTTTGAGTTCAAACTTAGGTCAGGTTCTCAAAATGGAGTCTGAGCTTAAAAGATTTGGCCTTGTGGGCCCACCTCTGAATATTAATTATCACACTGTGTGCATTAGATTTCAGCATATGAATTAGAGGACCAAGCAGGGTATACACACATTCAGACCACAGCAAGTGTGTTCTTAACACTTCAGGGCCTTACTTCTTTGCTCCAGCCTAGGGCAAAAGAAGATTGGTTACTGCTGTTGTGCCTTTGCAACCACACACACACACACACACACACACACACACATACACACACACACGTAGGCCTAGCCTAGAATTTACAAAACTTCAATAAAATAAGAAAATGACACTGTGAAACCCTTTCTCTAGCTCACATCTCCCTGTCTTGGGGACACTCAGAGCCGAAAACCAGGTTACCAAGTTGGCAATGTGAACTGACTCTATAAATAATGTCTCCACGAGTAAGGGCTTATGTAATAAGTGAATGAGCATGATGTAATTAAGTGTTAGAGTAACCGAGGCAATAATAAATCAGGAAAGCTTATCTTTACAGTATGAACGAGTATAGGATAACTGACCTAGACCGAGCTCAGTTCTTTCCAATACAAATTTAGTGAGCATTTAAATTATCAGACTTTTAAATATTTCAAAATAAACTAAGAAATACACACACACACAGAGAGAGAGAGAGAGAGAGAGAGAGAGAGAGAGAGAGAGAGTTAGTGAAGGCCAGTAAGTACTTATCAGTATAGGTACTTGCTGCCAAACCTGACAACTTGAGTTCTACATAGTAGAAGGAGAGAAATGAATCTCAACAGTTGTTCTTCGAGCTCTACACATCTGCTGCAGCAGGCAGGAAGGCAGGCAGGATCATACAAATACACACACACATACACACACACACATACACACACACACATACATAGAAAGAGAGAGAGAATATGATTAAAATGTAAATAAAAATCAACCAAAATCCACACCAGACTAATAATACAGTACTCAGAGTAAGAAAGTAAGAAAGAGCTGGGCAGTGGTGGCGGATGCCTTTAATCCCAGCACTTGGGAGGCAGAGACAGGCAGATTTCTGAGTTCCAGGCCAGCCTGGTCTACAGAGTGAGTTCCAGGACAGCCAGGGCTACACAGAGAAACCCTGTCTCGAAAGACCAAAATAAATAAATAAATAAAATAAAAATGAACATGTATATACAAATTTGAAGCCCATAGCATGCACAATTATATTTCTGGATTAAATGTAAGATTCACTTTGGGTGGAATAAATAGTCAGTAAAGAGCTTCATATCCAATTTTGCCACAGAATAAACGCAAGTCTGGTTAGATTTTGCCACCAAATTAGTGAGATATAAAACTTTGGTTTTGAAACTAATGGCAAGTTTGGAATTGCAGAAAATACCATATGAAACTAAGCATATATATATATATATATATATATATATATATATACATATACATATACATATATACATGAGAAGTTATTTGCAAGTGGATATTTTAGGAGTCAAATCAAGAAAGCTGAGGCAAGAGACTAAAAAATCTATTCATGGAAACACCACAAAGCTTCCAGCAAGTATCCCACACAGGCCTTGCCTGTGAATTTAACCAAGTCTGCACCAATGAGCCTATCATAGCAAAGCAGACACCAGACCCAGAGAATCAACATAAGCCATTGGGATCCCAGCAGAGGGGAAAGCCAGGAACAGGTGTGCTACTAGCTCTGCTTTAGCATTTGAGAGTAAACAAACACCTGTTGGGTTTACTCTTCCCTGCCTGTCTTTCCAAATTGTCACTCTGGAACAACAGTGACTCATACACACCTTCAGATGCTTTTTCAGTATTTGTTACACTTGAATTTGTGCAGAAACAGAATACCTTAATGGTGCATAATTTACATTATGTTCTCTTCTAATTTGTTCTTAGTCTCTCTCTCTATCTCTCTCTCTCTCTCCCTCTGTCTCGTGTATGTGTGTGTATCTGTGTGTGTATGCACACACATGCTTGTGTTACTGGAAATAGAACCCAGGGTCTTATACATGTAGCCATGGACTCTGGCAATGTGCCATTCCCCAACCCCTTCTATCCTATTCTTTTTTGTTTTTGTTTTTGTTTCTGTTTTTGTAATAACTTCCCCACACGGCCGGGCGGTGGTGGCGCACAACTTTAATCCCAGCACTTGGGAGGCAGAGGCGGGCGGATTTCTGAGTTCGAGGCAGGCCTGGTCTACAGAGTGAGTTCCAGGACAGCCAGGGCTACACAGAGAAACCCTGTCTTGAAAAATAAAAAAAAAAAAAAAAAAAAAAAAAACTTCCCCACAGGTCAGATAAGAAAACTGGAGTTCAAAAATTTTAAATAGAGCCTGTGAGAGCACTTAGCAGGTAAAGTCACCTGTCATCATGCCTGAAAACCTGAGATTGATAACCAGGAGGCACATGTTTGAAGTAGAGAAGCAACCCAGCAAGTTGTCCTCTGATCTCCACATTCTTTTACACACACACACACACACACACACACGATAAATATCTGAGCTAATTAATTAATTCTGTTAGGGAGATTGACTGCAGAAGGTGTTTGTGGGACCTACTCTAATGTATGTCTATCCCCAGTGGGGGGAAACTTTTTGACATAGATACTACTCTTTTCATTCTATTAATAAAAAAACTCAAACTTATGTGACATGGGAAGTTGAAAACACTGACTCCAGAGATCCTGCTTGACGTGAGGTGCAGCTGTGGGAAGCATTGTCTAGCTCGTAGTTCGTCTTCCTGAAACATCTCTTGTGTTTCTGTAGTGCTGTTGTAGATAAATCCACTAGGGTCATTGTTACCTGGATAACAGTTCTTCTGGGAGTAGATTCATCTTTCCGTGGAGCTGCCATCAGTGTGACTGGGCTCTAGACAAAGTCTCTTTCCAGCAAATTCTTCTGCTGTTTGCCATGTCATGTTTTATCAATCTCTTTGCTATTTTGCATCATTTATAGACGCTATCTAGGATGCTGTCATGCCAGGTATATTACTTCCTGCCCAGCTGCTCTTGTCTTTAGGAAACTGAAGTTTCTTCCCAGCACTAGAAGTGGTAGAATCTCTGGGCCTTGAAGACATTGTATGACCTCGACTACATACACAAGTTCTATTTCACATACAGGTGCTAATAATTGTGGCCCAAGTCAGATCACTAGTAAAGTGAGACATTCCCAACCAAGAGGAGGACCAAATCAATCCTCCTCCTCCTCTTGTTCTTGTCCCTGCTCTCCTCCTCTCACTCCCTCTTCTCCTTCAATTCTTTTCTCTTTCTTTTTTTGTTTTGGTTTTGAGGGTCTAATGTGTCCCAGGCTGGTCTCCAACTGAAGCTCTTCCTTCCTCAGACTCCTGTGTACCAGGATTATAGGTGTGCACCACTGTGCCTGTTTATTATGACTCTGCTTATTTTCTGAAAATGTCCATCAAAGGATCATAATTCTTGAGTTTATCCCAAGCTCCTGCTCCAGAATTAGGTACATGGGTAGCGAATCTTCACCTGTGCCAAGGCCCAACTTTTATTTTCTATGGATGAGTTACTGCATTTTGAAACCATATGTTTGCATATGCTTGTCTCAGGGAGTGGCACTGTTAGAAGGTGTGGCCTTGTTGGAGAAAGTGTGTCACTGTTGGGGCGGGCTTGGAGACCTTCCTCCTAGCTGCCTGAGGATGCCCAGATGGTTCCTGGCTTCCTCCGAATGAAGATGTAGAACTCTCAGTTCCTCCTGCACCATGCCTGTCTGGACACTGCCATGCTCCTGCCTCAATGATACTGGAATGAACCTCTAAACCTGTAAGCCAGCCCCAATTAAATGTTGTCTTTTATAGTACTTGTCTTGGTCATGATGTCTGTTTCACAGCAGTAAAACCCTAACTAAGACACCATAGGTTAAGGGCTTGCCAGAAAAGAGGGAGGCCTTGACTGATGATGGCCCTAGAAGAACTGTCTCCCAAAACGGTAGGACAAATGTACCATACAAGTGTTCCTCAATCCTATCTTGACATTTTGATAAAGGAGTTAGGGATGGTGGCGTTCCTAACTCTAGAAGTCTATGACTCAAAGTCAGAAATGGTTAATGTGTGAGAGGTGAAAAGGTAAGTTAGACATACTACTGCTCTTACAGAGGACTAGAGTTGTTTCTCAGTGATGGTGCTGGGCAGCTCAACCCCCCTTCCCATAATTCCAGCTCCCTGGGATGGAACACACTCTTCTAGTATTACATACAAGTGCATAAACCCCATACATATATTCATGTTTTCATACAAATTTTTGATCATATTGTTTCTTCTCCCCTACCTTGTTTCCTGTAAAATTTCATTTTCTTCTCTCTCTCTTTCTCTCTCTCTCTCTCTCAAAAAAAAATCAGAAAAACAAAACAAAACAAAAAATCAGTAAGGTGCAAATAACAAAAACAAAAGGTGCACCAAAAAATGGAGTCTGTTTTGTGTTTGCCAACTACTTCCAAGCACAAGGCTGCCCTGGAGTTTGATTGATCTACTTCGTTGAAGAAAATTGGCTTTCCCTTTCTCAACATCAATTCTCAGATATCTCTTGCAAATAGCAATCATCATGTCAGGAAGCAGTAGCTGAAGAGAGCCTGCAGTCCCAGACAAAAAAAGAGCCAGACTAGGCCTGAGGTGGGCTTTTGAAACCCCAAAGCCCACCCCAGTGACATGCCTTTGGCAACAAGGTCACACCTAATCCACCCCACACTTTTCCAATAACTGAGGACTAAGCATTTAAATACATGAGCCTGTGAGGGCTATTCTTATTCAGACTAACACAGTTACTCCCATAACATTTGTGCCAGGATTTCACTAGTATGTTTTGCAGACAGGTTGTTATTGTAGATCATAAGGTTTATTACTGGGTGATACCAATGAATACTTTTCTCCCCTAGTAACATGCAGAGTACCTTCTAGCACCATGAATGCTAATCAGTAGGAGTGAAACTTCTTTTTTTTTTTTTTTTTAATTTTTTTATTTATTTATTATATGTAAGTACACTGTAGCTGTCTTCAGATACCCCACAAGAGGGTATCAAATATCATTACAAATGGTTGTGAGCCACCATGTGGTTGCTGGGATTTGAACTCATGACCTCTGGAAGAGCAGTCAGTGCTCTTAACCACTGAGCCATCTCACCAGCCCAGGAGTGAAACTTCTAATTGGGCACCAGCAGAATTTCTCTATGTTCAACAATGTAAGTAAGTTGTGTCTTCAGCAACATGCCTTTCTATCAGGTTTCTAATAGGGCAATAATCTGTGTTGTTTTGTCAGTGTGTATGGGACCCTGTTGGTCAGTAACCAGAAAAGATGTAACCCTGACACTTGAAGTTTTATTTGGTGACACATACATATAATTTCAAAAAAATTTAAATCAAGTGTTGACAATAATGTAATAAACTGTATCTTTAAACATAGTTAACATGAGTATCTATTGGTAAAACTGTTTTGAAGAATACCAAATCGTGTGATAAAGAACATCTTAAGTCCTCTTTCGACAGGCAGTGGTGGCGCACGCCTTTAATCCCAGCACTTGGGAGGCAGAGGCAGGCGGATTTCTGAGTTTGAAGCCAGCCTGGTCTACAGAGTGAGTTCCAGGACAGCCAGGGCTACACAGAGAAACCCTGTCTCGAAAAAACAAAACAAAAAACAAAACAAAACAAAAAAAAGTCCTCTTTCCTGTGTCTCAACTCAACCTCTTTCCTGTGTCTCAACTCAAGCACTCACAGTGGATATGGAAGAAATGTACACATAAGCACTTTGAGAAGAATATCAGTCTGGTGACCAAAGGTTTGGGGCCCTAACCTTGTAAAAACAATAATCATCTGACTTACGGACTTTTCTCAATCCCTATTTCTTCATCCATGACATTAGAAAAATATAGCTTATCTGCCATTATATATACTATTGTGAGAAATATATTAACAGAAAAAATGTCCTAAGGCTGAAAAAAATCTGATACATATTAGTGATCAGTATTTCCTCTGTTGAGTGGCATACAGACATGATTTGCCAGCATTTGGTAGCCTAATACCTCATTAAGTATGAACTTTGTGCAACTCTAGTGAGTGAATTGGCTGTATCATGGTTCACTCTCTCCTTTGAAGTTTCCAGAATCCAATGTACCTTTCACTCTCTCCTTTGAAGTTTCCAGAATCCAATGTACCTTTTCTGTGCTCTTGTACAACTGATAACAAGTGTGTGTGTGTGTGTGTGTGTGTGTGTGTGTGTATGTATGTGTGTGTGAGACAAAGTCTTACTATATAGATTAGACTAGTCACAAGCTTTATGTAACCCTTTTGCCTTGGCCACCAGGATGCTAGAATTATAAGTGTATGCCATCATGCACAGCTCAATTACTTGATTAGTCCATTAGATGGCATGAGTTACATGGCAACACAAAATCTTTAGAAAGGGACCAAGTCTGAAGAGCAAATGCTCTTTTTAGTTTTGTTTGTTGTATAACATCTTTTTTTCAAAAATTATCATTATAAAGTCCATATGTTCGCTGTGAAAATATATCAAAAATACTAAATGAAATAAAATAAATAAATAAATGTCTCATTTCTGGTAAGCTTCAAGACAGCTTCTGGCTCTGATTTGAATACAATAGTATATAGGTATAAACTCTTAGTTAAATCCAGTTTAGCCATTTAGCAGAGTTCTGTACTGGAAGTTGGGCATGGTGACAAAAACCTACAGTCCCAGCACTTGAAAAATAAAGACAGAAGATCAGTGTTTATAGTGAGCTTTATCTATATACCGAGTTCAAAGCTGCTTAGGGTGCATTAGACCCTTCAGAGATGTAGTGGTAGGGCTTGTACTAAGCTACTCGATATGCCTATTCTGTTCAGAATGTTACTACCAGGATAACAAAATCACTGTGACCACATCAACCCTATCTCCTACTGTATCCTCACTCAGCTCTGGAATTAAGGTTCCAGACTGTTTATAGTTTGCTGGTTCTTACAAAGTTCCCCTCCCCAGCCCCTGGTTCCCCTAATCAGATGACTAGGCTGTCTCAGTTTTTGTAGTCCACACCTAAGTCAACAGTGTCATGAGTTATATTAAGAATCTTACTATTGCATTACATACCTGGAATCTTAGCTTGTTCAGGGATAGTAACTGGGACTGTGTCTGTTTTGGTCATCCTCATTTCTTAAACTATAGTTACCACACATGAATGTATCTTTGTCCAAATCGGGCAGGCTGGTGTCCAGGTCAGCAATGCTTGCTAAGAGCTCTACTGCCTAGAACATGGAATCTAGCCTGATGGCAAGGTCAAGCAAGATCATCAAGGAAGGAGATGATTCCTCTTCATTGAGATAGGTACTGGCAACAGTATGCCCAGGGAAGTGTTCCTAGACCTGGAACCTAAAATTTGCACTGGTACTTTGTAGGCTTTGTAGATTTATTTCAAAACCAACTTTATTTAGGGTTCTTAAACACTTCAACCTCTCTTCTAACCCACCAACCAGAAATAGTGGGGGAAAGAAGGTTTAATAGGAAAAGGCTGTTGTAGACCTGTTTAGAAGTAGTTCCTTGCCGGGTGGTGGTGGCGCACGCCTTTGATCCCAGCACTTGGGAGACAGAGACAGGTGGATTTCTGAGTTCGAGGCCAGCCTGGTCTACAGAGTGAGTTCCAGGACAGCCAGGGCTATACAGAGAAACCCTGTCTCGAAAAACAAAAAAACAAAAACAAAAACAAAAAAACAAAACAAAAAAAAGAAGTAGTTCCTTGGGGAGATTCCACTCTTTGTTTTCAGGGTACCAGTAGTCCAGTTCAATAGCAAACACCAAACATGAATCAGTAGAGGTGGCAAGATCTAGCAGAAACAGCAAAATTCCACTGAATTGGCACAAGTCAGCGGAGGACACCCGAATCAGCTGGAATACCACAAGAAGTTCTTCGGCACATTTCTCTCTGCAAAGTGAAGACCGACCAATAAAGGTCAGTGAAGACCAGCAAAGACCAGTGAAGCATTACATGGCATAGCAATGCAAGAGCATCCTCTGACTGCTGTGGGGTTCCATTTACATTCTTTCTAAACATCATGAATCCTCTCAAGCGTCTGTTTTCAGCAAAACATCATATGCCCCCTCACAAAACCGCTTCCAGAAAAACATCACATGACACAACTGAGTTGTTAAAGAAACCAGAAATTTCCGCTTTAGTACTTACTATCAGCTCATCTACCCTGAGCAGCTGCCAATAACTATGCCCATGGCTACTACATCAGTGACAAAGAGATCACTGACTTTATCTTGCACTGAATTTACAAGTAGGCTGACCAACACACAAGTCTTTGGGACTTCTTGGTTTTCCACAGCTTTGGTGGAGGAAGTGGCTCAGAGTTCAATTCCCTACTGATGGAGTGGCCCTCTGCTGATTGTGGAAAGAAGTCCAAATGCGGGAAAATTCTGCTAATTAAGGTCGAAGACTACCATTAACTGGATAGCTTTCTGAGGCTCAGCACATAACGGGGGACTCCTTTCATTAGCAGGACTTCTCCACTGACCTTGTCTGGGGAATTCAAAACCACCACACATATCCCTCTCCAAGAGGAATGTCACATAGCCTCAATCAGATTACAGGATCAATTTCCTTTTCCTGATAAAACCAGTTCAGCTAGCACCTGAGATTCCTGAAATGTTTACTCATGCTAATGAGGCATTTCAGTGCCCTCAGCCCTTAGCCAATAACTTTTGCCCATTCTGGATGTCCCTACCCTCAGTCTCCCAAAACTTTATAAGCCTTGAATCACCCTAAGTAAAGTTGATCTGCCTCCTGATAGCTCATCTATCTGGGTGTGGTCACTCACTGTATGTTCTCACAGGGTTCTGAGATGGGGAGGCCCACAGCCCAAGCTGACAGTCTCCATTACCCAAACACCAGGTTTCCACCACTTTTGTAGAGCCCTGCAATTTCATCCTCACCATTCACACATCTTCGGGCAACTCTGATTATGTTTTTATGGTAGATAAGGAGGCCATCATCTATGACATCTATCATAGAAACCTTGATATTGAATGTCCAACCTATACTAACTTTATTCACCTTGTTAGCCAGAATGTGCCTTCCATCATTCCTCCCCAGCCTGGTCTACACAGCAAGTTCCAGGACAGCTGGAGCTACATAATAAAGAGACTCTATCTCAAAATGAAAAATGAAAAAGAGGAGGAAGAGGTAGGGAATGGGAGGAGCCAAAATACTCTATGCACGTGCATAAAATTCCTGAATAAATAAAAATAATGAAAATTTGCTTACATCGAGGGTTTTCTCTCCTCTAATATGACTTTTCCTTGGGTACAACTGTAACTCAATATGCCTGCTTTATTTAGTAACGTAATAATGCTAGCTATTCAGAACACTGCTGAGAATCGAGGACAAATGGAAATTATACCACTCTACTTAGTCAAGACGGCTGTCGTGTAATTTATTCAGCAAGAGATATTGAACTGGGCATGGTAGCAAAGAACGGGAATCCCTGCACTCGTCCTAAAGCAGGGTTTGAAAGGCGAGCATTGGTTGTGAGGAAGACCAAGGTCTTTAAAATTCATGGGTAGGAGTTTCTCAAATGTAGGAAAATAGGCTGGGTTACCAGAGCAGAACATAACAGATGGTCAAAACAAAGTAATCACAAAAGCATAACAAGGTAGTCATGGGTGGTTACAATGTAGGACTCCAAGAGTCTCTGAAAGAAGATTAGAAGCGTTGATTCTCCAGAAACAGCCAACATCCGGGGGTCAACCATCTAAGCAAAATGGTGTCCACTAGGGAAGCTTGTGGGCCCCTTTGAAAGCCAGTTATAGGGTTTTTTCCAGTTGTGGTTGTATCACTTTCATCAGGATTGTTTGAGCTTACGGTAGGAGATATTTGTACACTTCTGATTGGTTCATACCTTGAGAGAGGTGTGTCTTATAGGAACTTTTTGTATCTGTTTTAAGTCCCTTGCAGGAGGTCAAGTCAGTTGCTGATTGGCTGCCCTTTTCTGTGGGTTTTCCGGGAAGCCTAGGCTGTCCTGGAAAATTTTTTTTTTTTTTTTTTTTTTTTGGTTTTTCGAGACAGGGTTTCTCTGTGTAGCCCTGGCTGTCTGGAACTCACTCTGTAGACCAGGCTGGCCTCGAACTCAGAAATCTGCCTACCTCTGCCTCCCAAGTGCTGGGATTAAAGGCATGTGCCATCACCGCCTGGCCTGTCCTGGAAAATTGAAGCTTAAGGCCTAACAAGGCTGCCTGTTCTAAAATGGAGTGAGCTAGGTCCTCTCAACATAACCTTTGAAACAAAAGTAAGGCTGCAAGGTGGTTATAAACAACTATTTTGAAACAAATCGGTGATTATTTCTAGAACAGGCTCTACAGAACCATTTGTAGTTAAGGTTACAGGTGGAGCATAGCCCGGGCATTGAGAAACAGGGGTTTGATCATAAACAGGAATGGACCTAGTTTGTCTTTATTATAAGATAGCTTTTAAGCTGGCTCTTTAGTAGTTCCCGTTTTATAAATACAGAAGTGGGGTTTCTTTAACCCATGTGCAGGATTAGGGTCTCAGACAATCCTCAGTCAGTTAGACTTAGAATCCGCATTTGAGAATTTCACTTCTGACAAAGATGAGGAAACAAAGTCCCTCATATAGAAATAAAAATTCAAATAGCTCAAGGAATTCCAGGCTACATATTTAAGCTGTTATATATATTTTTTTCTACTAGGAAAACGGAGTGGGATGGGCTATAATTAAAAGGTAGAGTGCCAGCCTATTCAGTTAGATTCTGGATCGAACCTTAGAAAAGAAAACAAAGGAGAGAGACTGTAAAATTCCAAGATGGCCTACAAAGTGACAGCTGCTCAGCTGGGGAAAACCGCCTGCGCACACTCGTCGCTGGCGTCATTGCCACTGAGGTGATTGACAGCCCACCGCGAGGCGGGGCCTCCCGCTCCGGGTCTTGATGGCTGCGGGGTCCACACCGTACCGACAAGAAACGAAAGGGACAGTGGAGGAAAAGCAGATGATCAGAAGCAGCGAGTCTGAAACGAAAGGGTTAGCTAGTTTTTTCTTGAGGGGGCCGGATATCACAGCGACGCTGGCAGATGCTAGAGGCCCACTCCTACAGTCTCCTGGTCCTGGCAACCAATTCCAGATGATCAGGCGATGGACGTCACTGTTGCTGGGCGGAATAGGAGCCTCTTCTGTCCCCTCCCAGCAAGGGCCTGCTGCAAAGGTATCACAGGAATGCAGAGATGGAGAGGAGAGAGGAAAGTTACTGAAAGAAAACGGTCTGTGCTGGCTTTCCGATCCAGAATGGGAAGCTCCTTCCTGCAGGCTTTCCTCACGGTGACTACAGCTCCAGTAAACTTTGGGCTTTTTTCACCCCCGAGACAGTTTTCCTGTGTATCCCTGGCTTTGCAGACCAGACAGAAGAAATTGTTTACACCATGTGGAAGGCATAATAAAACGTGCCTTCGAGTTCTCATACTGTCCCGGATACTTCAGCGGCCCCTGCCCCCACCTACGGTACAGCTAGATGCTTCTTCCACAGGATAGCCCTTGCTTGGTTTTGATTAAAACCAGCACTTCTCCCACCCATTTAGAATGGAAGCAAGCAAATGCTTGGCTTTCCTGACTCACTAAGCTACATGATTTTCTTTTTAAAATAAAAAAAAAAAATGCGGAAAAATTTCATGATATTAATAATTCCAATAACAAAAGTCACCTAAAGAAGTTTCCTTTTTTAAAAAATGATTGGTTTTACTTGGAGTTTTCTTGTTGTTTAGGCCTAGTCTGTCCTTGACCTATACTTTGTGGCCAAGAATCCTCCTGCCTTTACCACCAAGTGCGGACATTATAACACGTACCACATTGCCTGCCCTGCTGAGAGAATTTAAAATGCAACATTTTAATCTTTAGTAGATGTGGTAGTTTGAATAAGAATGACGCCCCCTAGCCTCATAGATTTGAATACTTGGTCCTTAGGAAGTAATGTCGATTGACAAGGATTGGGAGATGTGACCTTGTTGGAATAGATATGGTCTTCTCGGAGGACTTATGTCACTGTGATGAGCTTTGGGGTTTCAAATGCTAAAGGCCAGGCCCAGAGAGAATCTCACTCTCTTCCCCTGCCTGTGGACCCAGATGTAGAACTCTCAGCTACTATAAATATAGTCTGTGTGCTGCCATGCTACTGCCATGCTGACAATAGACTAAACCTCTGAACCTATAAGCAGGCCGCGATTAAACGCTTTCTTTTATAGAAGTTGCCGCCGTCATGGTGTCTCTTCACTGCAATAGAACACGGGCTGAGACAAGTAGAACATAACTGATTTTTCCCCCTGATTTTCTTCACTGTGTTTTTTAAAAACACAAGAAAATGAAACTGCAGCCACTTCCACTGCAGCAAGTGCACAAATGCCACGCGGCCGCTGCTCTTTCACTTAGATCCGTTAAACTCACTGTATATTCCCTGTGTTTAGAAAGAAAATTGAAACAAACTAGTAAAAGGAAAGTAGGTTAAAGTTTAGTTGAAGTACATTTATGGTCATCTTAAAATTTATAAAAAGCCATAGTGTAAAGGGTCTATGGTTCCCCAAAGAAAGATACCCGGACTCAAATAGTACGTAAATGCAAAGAGTGTTTTATTTTGCAGAAGTCTAGCATCCTAGGGTCTCCCGTTACTAGAATAGAGAGACAACCAAGTGAGCTCACAGGCCTGATTTAAAGCACATTAAGGGAATTCGGTGTAGGTGACCTCTATCTTAATCTGTTGGGTCCATCTGTACAGACATTCCAGAACCATTAAGGGTGGAAACCGTTGCTGGGGAAGTCTGGAAAGTGCTGATGACCCATTGTCCTTGCCTCAGGCCAGTTGGTGGGGCAGCTTCTGATAGCAGGGAAGTTTCTGACTAGCTGCCTGAAGCTCGGGTTTTTTCCTAGTAACTGACTTGCCTGGGCATGCCTAGACTTAGGCCTAGTATCTTAAACTGCAGTTTGAAGCCTGTCATGGAGTCAGCCTAGCCTTCTCATTAGGACAAAAGCTAAAACTGTCCAGTTAACTATGAGACTAGGTAACTGATCCTTTCCTGGGAGGAAGGGGACCTTCTCAGTTGTCTCTTATATAATTTCCCTATTTGAGTCCTGGCTGAAGAAAAGAGGGCCTTAAAGACACCTCAACTTGAAAAAGACTGGGGGGGGGGGGAGAAAAAGAAAGAAAAGAGTCAGGTTTTTTTGTTTTGTTTTTCGAGATAGGGTTTCTCTGCATAGCCCTGGCTGTCCTGGAACTCACTCTGTAGACCAGGCTGGCCTCGAACTCAGAAATCTGCCTGCCTCTGCCTCCCAAATGCTGGGATCAAAGGTGTGCGCCACCACTGCCCAGCTAAGAGTCAGGTTTTTATGGAGTAAAGAATTTTTACCCTTTCTAGACCTAGTAGAGTAGTTTATGCATAATTCTGTTCCTTTGGTAGTTGAAAAGCTCAAGTCTCTGTGTCTTTTATTTGGAGGTCAGCTTCAAAACCGTCCATTCTCGCTAACTGTGAAGTGGAAAAAGATGACACTGACCTGCCAGGCATGGTGGGGCATCTCTGTAATCTCAGCATTTGGGAAGCAAAGGCAGTAGGAGCAGGAGACCAAGGTTATTCTCAGCTATATAGCGAGTTTCAGGACAGCCTGGACTATTTGACATTCTAAAAACATAACAACAACAACAACATAAACAAAAAGTCACAATTTGCTAACTAAAGTGAAGTGTAGGTTTGGAGAACCAATGCCTTCTACTATGTGCCTGTTTCTCAAGCACTCATTTGGTAGGAATTGCATCAGGCTGGTTCATGTCAGCAAAATTATTTCTCCAGCAGACCTATGAGGCTTCTCGCTAAATAGGGATAGCCTGGACCTTTAATCCATCAGTCATTGAATCCCAGTGGACTCTTCAAATTCATTCAAGTACACCACTATGATACAGGAAGAGTAAACTTCATAGGTACGCAGTCAGGGCAGTTGTTCAAGGTTTTGTTGCTAAGTAGCTTTTAGCAGATTGAAGATATTAGAACTGGACTCCTCCTTCATAATCAACATCTTATATAAAACCAAGGACTGGGAACTTCAGGACTCTAATTATAATTTGTCAGAAGATTGCTATCTGAGCCATTTTTGTCCCTGGGAGGAGATTGGACATTCTACCCTGCCCAGGAGATCATTAATGGATATCTCTCTTACCCTGCTTCTGGGAGCCCTGAAAACCTTAAGATTATTTTAATTTATTAATTAAGCATAGCACATACCATGTTTTTAAATAATTATTAGTTTAAATTTACTAGATACATTTTTCTGTTTCAGCCTGGCATATTATTTTTTTAATGGAAGCAACATAAATATTGTGGAATGCCTAATTAGATGAATATGAAAAATTAGTACAATGAGATACTGTGTGTTTGTATAAAATAACAAGGATATTATTTGAGTCCTGATAAGGAAAGATCAACAAGATTTAAGAGGAAGAAGAAGAAGAGGAGGAGGAGGAGGAAGAGGAGGAAGAGGAAGAGGAGGAAGAGGAGAAGGAAAAAGAAAGAGAGAGAGAAAGAAAGAAAGAAAGAAAAAGAAAGAAAGAAAGAAAGAAAGAAAGAAAGAAAGAAAGAAGGAAAGAAAGAGAAAATGCAAATTAAAATGTCTTTGAGATTTCTCTCACCCCAGTGAGAATGGCTATCATCCAGGCCAAAATTAGCAATAAATGCTGTCTGAGACATAAGAAAGAAGCATTCACAGACATAAAAATAACAACAATTCCATGTTTAAATTCCATGTTTAAAAAAATAAATGGGCCACACCTGGAGTAATGGCCTAGGCCTATAACTCTAGCACTTGGAAGACTAAGACAGGAGAATCTTGGCTTACAAGCCAGGTAGGATCCTGTTTTAAAAGGTCATATTTTCATTACAGATATCACTTTCAACTGTGAACAATGCCAAGGTGAGGCATGCTTCTGCACGCTGGATCTGTTCCTGAAGCTCATGTTGACTGACAATTGCTGCTTCTCTTTCTCATTAATGCTGCCTGTCTGGGCACAAATGACAGTTAGTTCCTAACGTCTCCCTTGTGACTTTCTCAATATAATCTTTCATAGCTGGGCATAATGGCTCACACCTGAAATCCCAGCACTATAAAGGCAGAGACAGGGGGATCCCTGAAAAGTTGAGGCCAGTCTGGGCTACAGAGTGAGTTCCAGGTCAGCCTGTGCTACAGAGTAAGACCTAGTCTCAAAACCAACCAACCAAACAAACAAACAAACACCAAATTTCAACAACAAAAAAATCACATGCATCCTTTGGTGGCCAAAAAGAAGAGGTTGGACATGGAAGTGAGGACTTTTAATCCCAGCACTCAAGACACAGAGGCAGGTAGATCTCTGTGAGTTCAAGTCCAGCCTGGTCTACATGTCAAGTTCCAGGGCAGCCAACCACAGGGAGATCTTGTCTCAGAATTGGGGTAGGGGAGGAAGAAGAGGAGACTAGGTTAGGGTACAATGATTACAGGTGGTCTTATCAACTAGTATTCAGGATATAAAGACAGGTGGATCCATAGTTAAAGGTTGTCCTGTGCCATATTAGTTTGTGACCAGGATGGTATATACAAGAGTGTCACACACAAACAGAAAATAGCAAGTCAAGGCTGAATGCTTTTTATTTTTTAATCATTCTCCCCTAGATAATTTTTGGTGGCAACAAGAATTAAACAAGCCTTATAGACTTTACAAACAAGTTGCTCTGATTATCACTAACTAGCCACTACATGCTCTTCCCGAGACTGGATCTATGAAGGGGAAAAGAAAAATGCTCAGTACCAGGCAGCTGCTGCTCCAATGCTGTGAGGAGTTGGGTTGAGAAGCAAACCCTGGTCATCAATGGATCTGTAGTCCTTTTGTACAAATATCTGGCAAGGGTGACGTGGGGCCATTTCTCAGGGCACAGCTGTGGTAATGCTTACATGGAGGTTGGGCTTGGGCAGTAGTGCCCTCCCAGATTCTCCTTTCAAGCTTCTTGGAGTAACGGACATGCAGCCAGAGGGCCTCAGCTTGGCCTGACCCTGCTGTTAGGGACTCTTTCCCTGGTAACCATTAAGATGGCCTGTTTGTGGAACTTTTCTCTGCCCAGCTGCCTCCTCTCCCTGCTTCTCCTTCTCCAGTTGTCATGCAGCTATGCAGGTAAGCATGCTTATTCCAGCCCTGCAGAGACCTAAGAGCAGAAAAGGAGTAGCCTTGGCTAACCTCTTTTACTCATCCTCAAATGGCTATATGAATTTCTTGTCTACACTTGGGTCTGCTGGCGTGGTTTCTCTCCATAGAGACCTTCCTGACTTCTTGGGGAGTAAATTTCAAACCTTTTCTCATATGTATAGAGCTGGGAATCAATCTCAGGACCTGGTGCAAGTTAAGTTCATGCTTTACTTCTAAGCTTTATCTATCTGTAGCCCTAGGGTTTTTTTTTTTTGTTTTGTTTTGTTTTTCATTTTTCAAAAGAGGACACTAACTTCTTGGAGTCACTGTCAGAGTTAAGTGAGAGCGTTTTATATTTTGCACATTAAGGCAATGCCTGTTTATAGTAAATCTCAATAAATGTTTGTTGCGGGTCAATGAGATGGCTCAGTAGGCAAACGTGCTCGCCTCTAAGCCTGAATGCTAAAATGAAACAACACTAATAAAATAAATATTTAAAAAAAAAAAACAAAAAACCAGTTGAGTTATAGCATCGTGTTATGTTTGAGAACTTGCTCTGCAGAATAAGGCAGTGATACATTTTTATACAGGAGCCTGTTTTCAAACTAAGAGAAGAAATAAAGAAACAGTAAACAGAGTTATACCTCAGGGAGCCATGTAATTGATGAACCCCTAGCCCAGGCACCCTCTGTGGGCATCCTGGTACAAGGAAGAGCTCAGCTTACTTGCTAGTCGCTGATTCTCATTGGGGAGATGTTCAGAGAAGGTTCCAGAGGTGGCATGAGGCTAAGGGTACAAATAAAAAAAAGAGACTTAATAAATAGGGGTTAGAGAGATGGCTTTGTAGTAAAGAGTATTACCTCTCTTACAAGAGACTGGAGTTTGGTTACCAGTACCCATATTTATGGGGTGGCTCACAACAACCTAGAGCACTGAAAAGCACTTAGAAGTCGTAGGCCACATGACAAGGAGGAGGCAGGCATCTGAGCTGAAGAGTCAGAGATGAACATAGCTGGTAGAAAAGTGGAAGCCATTGTCCAGATGATTTCATGGTAGAACATTCTATCCCAAGACATTCAGAACATGTCTTTTACTAGAGACCTAGAGACTGCTTACTTTGTATTAGTTTAAAGTAAACGAGAGAGAAAGAGAGAGAGAGAGAGAGAGAGAGAGAGAGAGAGAGAGAGAGAGACCTATTGAGGCTCATGAATTCCATTTAAAATTCCTAAACCGTGCATGGTGCTGAGCCCTTAAGCCTTTATAAACAGCATTTGTGGGGTAGAAGCAGAAGGACCAGAAATTCAAGTCATTCTCAGCTGCATAAAAGACTAAGGCCTGCTGGAGCTATAAGTGACATATCTTTAAAATGAGGAGAGGCAATGAAGAGGTGACTCAGCAGTTAAGTATGCCTGCTGCTCTTGCAGAGGATCCAAGCACCAGAGGACCTCGCGGCCTCTTACGGATTCCAAGAGTAGCTGCACAAAGGTGACATGTTCACCCATGCTGACACAGACGTAAAACCTTTACAAGAAAAATTGATTGTTCTAAGCCAAGCATGGTGGCACATGCTCATGATTCCAGTACTTTAAAAGGTGAGATGAGAGGATTGCTGTGAGTTCAAGGCCAGCCTGAGCTACAGAGCAAGACCCTGTCTCAAAATTAATAAATAAGGGCTAGAGAGATAGTTCTGTGGTAAAGAGTATGTACTTCTTTTACAAAAGACTGGAGTTTGGTTACCAGCACCCACATCTATAGGGTGACTCACAACAACCTGTAACTACAGATGGGGGGGTGGGTGACAAATGCCTCTGGCCTCTGAAGACACCTGCACTCACGTGTGTACCGATGTAGACAATTTACAGACACACACACACACTTTAAAACAAATCACTGGGTGTGGTGGTACATAGCTGCTTTTTTTGTTTTGTTTTGTTTTGTTTGTTTTTGTTTTTTTCGAGACAGGGTTTCTCTGTATAGTCCTGACTGTCCTGGAACTCACTCTGTAGACCAGGCTGGCCTCAGTACGCAGCTTTGATCTTAGCACTTGGGAGGCAAAGGCAGGCAGATCTCTGTGAGTTCCAGGCCAGTCAAGGCTACATAATGGGACCCTATCTCAAAAATAAATAAAATAAAAAATTAAAAATCATGTTTTCTTCCTCTCACTCTTTTTTGAAGCAGCTTTCCTGTGATGAATGAATTTGTCATATCTGACGCTTGTTTTTTGTCTTTTTGTTTTTGTTTTGTTTGTTTTTCCCCATTTTGGTGTCTTGGACAGGACAGTTCAGAGTGATAGGACCAGGGCATCCCATCCGGGCTTTAGTTGGGGATGAAGCAGAACTGCCATGCCGAATATCTCCTGGGAAGAATGCCACGGGCATGGAGGTGGGGTGGTACCGTTCTCCCTTTTCAAGAGTGGTTCATCTCTACCGAAATGGCAAGGATCAAGACGCAGAACAAGCACCCGAATATCGTGGACGCACAGAGCTTCTGAAAGAGACTATTAGTGAGGGAAAGGTTACCCTCAGGATCCAGAACGTGAGGTTCTCAGATGAAGGAGGCTTCACCTGCTTCTTCAGAGACCACTCTTACCAAGAAGAGGCAGCAATGGAGTTGAAAGTGGAAGGTGAGTCCTCCAAGTTCATATGCGGTATGACCTGTGGAGTAGTTGACCTCCCTTCACCATTCAATCATTCAGCAGAGATAAGGTCTTTCTAACCAAACACATCACTTCTGAGATCAATTCCAAAGAAAGAGACACATCAGTAAACGGGGACACCTATGCTGTGGCTATTGATTATTTTGTTATTTGAATCAGGAAAGAAACTGGAATCCAAATCCATTTTCATGTCTAAGATTGTGAGCTTAGATAAAAGATTGTATCTAAGCTAGACAAATGCTTTTACACTTCAGTTTTTGTTTTGTTTTTGTTTTTAAATGATGGCTTTCAACATGTAGCCCTGGCTGGCCTGGAACTCATTATATAGATAAGGTTAGCCTTAGACTCACAATGGTCCTCCTGTTTCTGCCTCCTAAGAGCTGGGAGCTGGGATTAAAAGCACATGCTGCCACAACTAGCTTTATATCATATATATCTTGGGCAATCCTCCAGCCTCAGCCTCTGAAGTGCTGGAACTAAAAGCATGAGTCACCATGCTCAGCTTAAAATGATTGCTTTAGAAACATACCAGATAGCTTGGGTGCTTCCCATGAGAGCATGTTGAGTAACATAAGCAAGCCATAGAATATAGGGAATAAAAAGCATATTTTATTTGAATGTATTTGAATGTGTAGTTACATGTATATATATATATATATTGTATGTTTATACTCAATATGTATATATGCATATATGTGTATGGGTTATATGGCAGGGATATAACTCGTGTGTGTGTGTGTGTGTGTGTGTAATATTTGGCAGAGATAATTCAGTTGGTAGAGTTCTTACCTAGAATGAAAGTAATCATGAGTTCGGTCTCCAGCATAAACTGATCTTAGAACCTGAAACCTGTAATCGCAGCACTTAGAAGCTAAAGTCAAGAGGATGAAAAGTCAGACACTAACCTAGAATGTAAGAGACTGCCTCAAACAAACCAAAATAAAACCAAGAGGCTGGAGAAATGGCTCAGTGCTTAAGAACTTTTGCTGCTCTTGCAGAGGTCCAGAGTTTGGTCCCAGTACGCACATAATTCCAGTTCTGGGGGATCTGATGCTTTCTCTGGCCTCCAAAGGCCAATACCCCCACACAAATACACACATAAATAAACATTAAGCACACACACAGTGGTGGAGGAGACCTGTAGTTTCAGCGACACTGCTTTGCTTCTATAACTTCATTTCCAGTATGCTTTGTGTGGTGGCTGATTTTTCAGTCCCTCATTATTATTTGCCCTGCCTCAGAGTCGTTAAAGCGTGAATAGGAAAACAGACAGAAGGAGCGTTGAAAGCTAATTGCGATGTAATTGAAGAACAAAAGTGTTGTGAGTGCTGGGCCTCTGATCCCTTTCCCTTCCTCCTCAGCACCTGCAGTGTGAGCACCAGACAATCCATCATTTCTGTATCTGAGGTGGGGGTGACTGTTGCCAGGCTGAGACCAGAAGATGCATTGTATGCCCAGTAACAAAGCGCTATTTCTAGAGACAGCTTGCAGGGACATGAAAATAGCTGTGTGCCACAGAATGTTCTTCAGACAGCTGTTTTTTTTTTTTTTTTTTTGCTGGGGGAATTTTTTACTCACACACACACACACACAAACCAACCCTGGAGGGTCAGAACTTTAGCATACAGATTTCTCTCTCTTCCTGATCAGCTCATCTGCCAACTCCAGTACACTCATTGAGGCCAAAAAGATTACAAGTAAGAAAGATGGGGGTGGAGGGGGAGTGGGGCAGAATGTGCATTAAAAACTGTGCCTCAGGGAGAATGCTTTCCTTCGACTTGGTTTCCACATTATAAATCCCTCTAGTCAGCT
>NW_021620120.1:429277-453486 GCF_004785775.1 Grammomys surdaster | reverse complement strand
AGGGGAGGGGGAGGGGTGAGGGGAGGGGGAGGGAGACAGCGACATAGAGTGATTGGAGTTCCTTTGAAAACACTGAATAAAATTTGGGAAGTTGTAGCTCAGGCCTGAATTCCTAGCGTTAGGGAAGTAGAGGCTGGAGGACAAAGAGTTCAAGGACAGACTTGGCACATTTAAAACAAACAAACAAAACAAAACAAAAAACAATGTCCACATTATCTCTTTTAGGAAACAAGCCTACTTTACCAACATTTCCACTCTATGTTACCCTCCTCTTTTATTGAGACAGGTCTTGCAGGCTGGCCTGTGAGTTGCAGCAATCCTCCTGCCTTAGACTCCAGAATGCTGGGATTACAGGTGTTTAGCACCATGCCTGGGAATGTCAGTATTTTTAAAAATCTTGATGTCGAACCGGACAGTGGTGGCACATGTCTTTAATCCCAGCACTCGGGAGGCAGAGGCAGGCAGATTTCTGAGTTTGAGGCCAGCCTGGTCTGCAGAGTGAGTTCCAGGACAGCCAGGGCTACACAGAGAAACCCTGTCTCAAAAAACAAAAAACAAACAAACAAACAAAATCTTGATGTTGGTTCCCTGATTCAACCCAACCTACTGCAGCACAGGCTCTGTACAGGGTGTTGGGGAAGCAATCTGGGTGACATGTACTTTCTGCCTTTCAGATCCCTTCTACTGGATCAACCCTAGTGTGCTGGCTCTCATTGCATTTGTACCAATGCTCCTCCTGCAGATCTCTGTAGGCCTTGTATTCCTCTTCCTGCAACACCGACTAAGAGGTATGGGCATCAGGTGGGGTTGTCAGGATTGTTTCCTGGTTCTTAGGGACAGTTAATCCTTAAGTCTTCTCAGTTCAGAACTACATGACAGGTTCTACTGAATGATTTACTTTGCATCTACTTGTGAAGTAATAGTGTCAGCCTCATTGCTGAGGAAGAAATTGAGTGTAGGGGTGGTTCGGTGACTTGCTGAGATGACATGTTACAGGCAGTAGAGCTTTGACCTTCATAGTCCTTAGCAGCTTTGTGAAAGTGGGTGAGTAGTCTCTTCAAAGTCTGTAAGGTCTAAAATATTAGGCATTTCAAAAAATAAATCTTAAGGGCTGGAAAGATAGTTCCATGGCTAAGAGCAGTTGCTCCTCTTCTAGAGAACCCAGAACCCATATCAGACAGCTTACAACCATCTATAACTATAATATAACAACCATCTAGCTCCACAGGATCCAACATCTCTGGCTTCCTCAGGCACCTGCAGACATGTACATATATCAACATGCAGACACACACATCTACACACAATTAAAAATAAATCTTGGGCTGGAGAGATGGCTCAGTGGTTAAGAGTACTGACTGCTCTTCCAGAGGTCCTGAGTTCAAATCCCAGCAACCACATGGTGGCTCACAACCATCTGTAATGAGATCTGATGCCCTCTTCTGGTGTGTCTGAAGACAGCTACAGTGTATTCATATATAATAAATAAATAAATCTTTAAAAAAAATAAATAAAAAAAATAAAAATAAATCTTAAAATTTTTTTTAAACTTTCAAATTTTTGTGTGTGCTTGTCTATATGTGCACACGTATGCATAGGTGCTGTAAGAGACCAGAAGAGTGTCAGAGACCCTGGAACTGGAACTATAGGTGGTTGTAAGATGCTCTGTGTGGGTACTAAGAATTGCACCCTGGGTCCTATGCAAGAGGTGCAAAAACTCTTAACCCTGAGCCATGTGTCTAGCCCCACTACTTCATGTTTTTTTTTTTTTTTTTTTTTTAAACTTTATTTATTTATTTATTTATTATAAGTACACTGTAGCTGTCTTCAGACACCCCACAAGAGGGCATCAGATCTCATTGCAGATGGTTGTGAGCCACCATGTGGTTGCTGGGATTTGAACTCATGACCTCTGGAAGAGCAGTCAGTGCTCTTAACCACTGAGCCATCTCACCAGCCCCACTTCATGTTTTAATAAAGAGTCTGAAATGGAAGTCTTTGCCACATGGAATGTATTAAAAAACTGTCTCCCTTGTCTTTTCCATTCAACTATGGACATAAACTCAGATGTTGAGGAAGTTGTTTTGTGCCCAGAGCCTGTAGTCAGAGTCTCCTTGTGCTGTGTCCTTACCAGACCAAAGCACAAGTTCTTGAATTTCTACCTCCTTCTGCTGATAACGGAGTGTGGCAGCAAAGACGGTTTGGGCCATGGAAAGGACACAAGTATCGATCAACAATGGCCTTATACACAATAGGCAAGTGTTCCACACTTTACTACATCCCTAGCCCCACAGTGAGAGTAGTGTTTGTTTGTGTGTTTCACCTAGAACATTTGGTTACCTACTCCATGGCAAAGAAAAGACACTCCATCATCATGGCTGAATAGAGCAGGAACACAGAGCTAGGCAGTACATCAACTATGAGAAAAATTCTTAGGTTTCTCCGAGTCTCCAAGTAGGGATAGCCTTTTCCTCTTAAACTGTGGGAATCTTACAGAGGAAAGTGTCTAGCGTACATGCAAACATAGAGTAGCTACTCACTAAAGGTATGGTTTTTCCTTCAGGGGGGATATGGGTTTATATTTACAAAAATGACAATCTTCTTGGCCACGTGAACTGAGCAAGGAGTAATGAAAGAAATGATAAAGCCTTATGATATATAGTTCTGGATAGACAGCTCAGAGGCTAAAAGCCTGTACTGCTCCTACAGAGGACTCAAGTTCTATCCTTAGCACCTATCAGGCAACTCATAACCGCCCATAACAGTAGGAGATCTGACAACCTTTTCTGGACTCCAGAGGCATACATACTCATGTGTATACACACACACACACAGAGACACAGATAAAAATAAAATAAGAAAAACAAACCAACCATGTGATTTCAGCATTGCAGGTTCTTAAGGGACAGTCCTGAAGACTTTTGCATTCTCTCTCTCTCTCTTTTTTTGTTGTTGTTGTTGTTTTTTCAAGACAGGGTTTCTCTGTATAGCCCCTGGCTGTCCTGGAACTCACTCTGTAGACCAGGCTGTCCTCGAACTCAGAAATCCACCTGCCTCTGCCTCCCAAGTGCTGGGATTAAAGGCGTGTGCCACCACCGCCAGGCTAGACTTTTGCATTCTCAAACGCAAAAAGTTTTGGAGGTTCTAGTTGTGAACTGCAACTACTTGTATACCTTTGACCAAAGAACAGTGGGCCCTGTTCTTCTGGAAGGTCATTCTCTCCAGCCAAGCAAGCACTTTTGGGAGGAACACATGGAGTTGTAAGAAAAGAAGCCAGCGCCGGGCGATGATGGCACACACCTTTGATCCCAGTACTTGGGAGGCAGAGGCAGGCGGATTTCTGAGTTCGAGGCCAGCCTGGTCTACAGAGTGAGTTCCAGGACAGCCAGAACTACACAGAGAAACCCTGTCTTGAAAAACAAAAACAAAAAAAAAGAAAAAAAAGAAAAGAAGCCAGCTACCTCAGCATAATCAGCCCTGTCATTGCTGGGATGACAGATACCACAGCCAATCCTCATCAGTTCCAGGTTCTTGTGGTCTTTATTTCATTATTTAATTCAGACAATATCTACAGAAAGAGGCTGACTTCTTGGTTTAAATCTAGAGCCCTTCTTACTCTCCTGAAATGCTCCTGGACCATCAAAAAATTCCCCACACAAAGGCCCAAGGTGCTGGGTGTGAAAAGGTTCTCATACTGACAGATCAGGAACTAAAAAAAAACTGTCTTTTTCTATTTTAGGAAAACTTCGTGCAGAAGTCGGTAAGTTCCAAGTACCCTCCTGCCCCAATTCCTCATCAGGTCTTTTTTAGCTTAACCAAAATGTCCCTCTCTTCCGACCATTTCTGCCTCTCCTCCAATGCTCCATGCTCCCTTTATTGGGAACTTTTAATATTTCAAACTATAGGCAGCTAAAAATTAGAAATTGTTTTAACCTGAGTTCTTACAGTACAGTTTATTTTGCATCAGGGCTAGAACCCAGGGAAGGGACTCCCTTTCAGCTCCTTACTGAGTCTATTCTTATTTGTTCTTTTCAGAAAACCTCCATCGGACTTTTGGTAAGTTCAGGCATGTCCCAACCCTCCCAAGACATGGGATTTCACTAGTGGCCTGGGGGACTAGGGCCAGTGGCTTTTTCTTTTTTTTAAGATTTATTTATTTAATTCATGTGAGTACACTGTATCTGTCTTCAGACACACCAGAGGAGGGCATCAGATCTTATTACAGATGGTTGTGAGGTACCATGTGGTGGCTAGGAATTGAACTCAGGACCTCTGGAAGAGCAGTCAGTGCTTTTTTTGTTTGTTTTTCCAGACAAGGTCCCTCTGTATAGCCCTGGCTGTCCTGGAACTCACTCTGTAGATCAGGCTGGCCTTGAACTCAGAAATCTGCCTGCTTCAGCCTCCCAAATGCTAGGATAAAAGGCATGCACCACCACTGCCTGGCACAGTCAGTGCTCTTAACCGCTGAGCCATCTTTCTAGCCCAGACCAGTGGCTATTTTGTAAGGCCCTTCTACCTTTTTTTTCTTTGCATTCAAAAGAGGAATGTAGCAAACATTTATTTATGTACCATATTCCAGTGTCAGGCCCTACACTGAATGTATGTTACAAATTGTGTATGTGTGTGTATAAAATCTTTTGAATTATAAAACGTGGTAAAAGAGATCCTTTGCACAAAAAATTGTGTGCCCAGTGGGAAAAATGAAATATACTTGAATAAGACACAACCACCGGGACTAAAGACATGGCTCAGTGGTTAAGAGCACCTGCTGTTCCCCTAGAGGACCTAAGTTCTATTTTCTGACCCCACAGCAGACAGCTATACACACAAGGCATACATATGTAAGAAAAAAAAATTTTTGAGATATGGTCTCACTATGTGTAGTCCTGGCTAACCTGGAATTCACTATGAAGGATATGTTGGCCTTGAACTCAGAGAGCTCCACCTGCCTCTACTTCCCCCGTGTTGGAATTAAAGACATTTGCCACATACACAGAAAGTTACATTTTGCCGGGCGGTGGTGGCGCACGCCTTTAATCCCAGCACTTGGCAGAGGCAGACGGATTTCTGAGTTGGAGGCCAGCCTGGTCTACAGAGTGAGTTCTAGGACAGCCAGGGCTACACAGAGAAACTCTGTCTGGAAAAATCAAAAGAAAAAAGAAAAAAAGAAAAGAAAGTTACATTTAAAAAAAAGTTATCTGCTATACTTATGGCAGAGTTAGTTTTCAGGAGTACAATCCAAGCACATGATTCATCAGGAAAAGCTTCTTCAAGGAGAAAGTAAAGAAGCCTCACTAGTAACTTTTTAAAAAAGATTTATTTTATATATACGAGTACACTGTAACTGTTTTCAGACACACCAGAAGAGGGTACCAGATCCCATTACAGATGGTTGTGAGGCACCATGTGGTTGCTGGGAATTGAACTCAGGACCTCTGGACGACCAGTCAGTGCTCTTAACTGCTGAGCTATCTCTACAGCCATAGTAACTTTTGAGTCAGGGTTTCATAGGCTATGCTGGTCTTCAAACTATGTCATGAAGGATGGCCGTGGGCTTTCGATCCTTCTGCCTTTAACTCTCAAGTGCTGGTAAATGCATATTCAACTATGCATGCCCCAACTAGAATATTAATTCCTCAAGAATCATCTTTACATTTTCTTCACTTCAGATTGCAGAGACAACACCAGCAACAGAACATCCAAATGTTTGAATAGATTCCATACAACTAAAAAATAACATTAAGCAGACCACAAAAAAATTGCTCTTCCAATCAACCTTCCTAAACATAAACAGCCTTTCCATCTGAAGCCAGATGTAGCCATGTTCAGCTTTCCTGGTACTTGGCACACTTAAGTTCCACCCTAGCACTTGACTTTGGGCCAGTATGATGTCACACATGTAGTCTTTGAATGTATTTTATTACGCGTGTGTAGTGGGTGAGTGTGGGCAAGTGCTCAGACAGAGGTCAGAGGACATTATGGAGGAGTTGGTTCTCTCCTTCCATCATGTGGGTCTGGGGATCAAACTCAGGTCTTCAGGTTTAGCAGCAAGTGCCTTTATCAGCTACGCCGTCTCACTGATCCCATTTCTGTTTTGAAATGCCTGTCTCATGTATTTCAGGCTGGACTCAAACTCGCTATGTAGCCAAAGATTACCTTGAATTTTGATCCCCCTTCCTATACCTCCTATATTCTGGGATTATAGGTGAGCCACCAAGCCTAGTATATGCTGTGCTGGGGATAGAACTCAGAGCTCTGGCAAGCTACAAACTGAACTACCTTCCCAATCTTCAGGATTTTAGAAGATTTGAATATCTAAATTCTTAGCCATGTTTGTATCTTGAAGTCATAAATACAGCCAGTGCTAATACCAGTTTTTGACTTTTTTTTCCCCTTTTTGAGACTGCATCCATAGCCTGCTGCTTGTACTTGTTAGTATAAGAAAACCTTAGGGAAAGAAGGGTTGATGACTTGTGATCGCAGGACCTGGCCTGGAAGGCTAAGGCAGGAGAGGATTTCTCAAGTTCAAGGCCAGCCAGGGATACAAAGCAAGAAACCTTTCTTCCAAACAAAGACCCATAAACAAACAAACAAAAAATGCTATAGATGGGAGGGAGGGTTAGTGTGCGGCTGAATATGAGCAACGTATGAAAGCGTCACATAGCCCATGGCTTTCTATGCTAAATCAGCTAAAAAGAAAAAGCTAAGTTCAATCAGAAGCTAATGGAAATAAAGGCACAGCGCACCTCATACAAATTCATGGACTCTATAGTTTGTCCCCAGAGTCCTTTGAGGGCTTCAGGTTAAGAAGAGTGGGTATAGTATAGAAACATTGTTCTGCTTTACTCTTTAGATCCTCACTTCCTAAGGGTGCCCTGCTGGAAGATAACACTGTTTGTTATTGTGCCTGTTCTTGGACCCCTGGTTGCCTTGATCATCTGCTATAACTGGCTGCACAGAAGACTGGCAGGTACAGTGTCTGGGCAGCAAACAGGATTAATATGCAGCAGGGAACATAGGCAGACCAGAATGGAAAGAGTGGAACCAAGGCTCTAGATTCCAGGGCTGGAAATCTCTTTGCTATGACATCAGAATCCTCAGGAAAACAGAACCACTTAATGAGATGCATGGGACCCTTAATGGAAAGGGAGGGTTGTCTGGGGGAGGGTAGGAGGTGAGGGGGACTCCCACTGTTCACCTATCGACTCATTTCTCTTTGTTTACAGGACAGTTTCTTGAAGAGCTAAGTAAGTTCTCCCTAACATCCCTCTCCATTCTTGAGACATCTCATTATGCAGCCCTAAAACTCACTACGTAAACCAGACTGGTCTGGAAACTATGGCAATCCTCATCTTCAAGTGCTATGGTCATAAGCATGTACCTCTGTACCCAACTGTTTTCTTCCTTCTTCTAAACTGAACAAAAACCCAGCAGAGGGAACATGGTTACTGAAGGACCATAATCTCAGGGAGGGCTGTAATTACTCCTGTGAGGGAAAAGGGAAGGGAATTCACTGTTGAGACACATTTTCAGTGCCAGAGAGGCTCTGAGCCACTCTTACCTGTTGACTTAATACCCTTTAGTGCCCCTTAGCCAGAATCCAACTCTGTAGCCTCCTTTGACATTTTCCATAATAGTTTTCCTAAACCTCATCTCCCTTCAAGACCAACCAGGAGGTTGGGGGTAATGGGGTAGAGAGAACATGAACCCTGTGAATTTTCTATCTCCTAGGTTCACTGACTTCATGAAAAGAACCCACTGGCAGATTTTTTAAGTCACTTGTCTTTCTTTCTAGGAAACCCCTTTTGAGTGATGGTGTCTCTTCCTGGAGCAAAGGAGAGCCTGGCAGGTCCTTGGGGATGTCTCTCATTGGCCTCTTTGCTATGGACATATTCCAATCTACATCTCTATAAACACTCTGGATCCCAAATAGAACTTGATTCCCTCCCTCAACTGTCTGCCTTTCTTCAGCTCCTTCCTCTAATTTTTGACTTCCACGTCTTTTTTACTGTCTTAGTCTGCCTCTAGAAAACACCCTATGGCTAAGGCCAGGCAGTCTATCAGGAGACACCTATGCGCCAAAGTAATACAGAAGTGATTCCACCAACCGGGATACTGAGCACTTCAACATCATTATCAACTACAGAACATCAACTCTGCAAACGGTGGATATTTCTTCCAAGACCACAGTCTTGACTGGGAAAAGAATATCAATATGGAGAGTACGGGGACAGAGACAGAAAAGTGCACAATATCAAGGAAAGCTAAGCAAGCCAGGGTATGAATATGGGAGCTTGAACCAAAACCTGGAGCTAAAAATAAAAAGAATACTGATCAGAGCAACACCATCTTGCTTTGGCAGCCTGGTGGGAGGACCTTGAGAAGCGAGGGCTGAGAGAACTGGGTCTGCTCCCCTATGTTCCATACCTTCGTGTTCCTTCATACTCCTCTCATTTCTCCTATCTTATTTCTCTGAGTATACACTGTTTGTTTGTTTTCCCAACAATTACTACTTGGTGGTCTACCAGACATAAACAAGCTAGGTGCTAATTAATAATACAAGTTTCTCTGTGCACACTTCTTTTTCTTTCCTTGTCTCTTTCCTTCATCATCCATTCCTCTCCTGCTCAAGCCTCCTGATCCCAGAGGTCAGTCTTCAGGAGAAAACAAGTACAAAGACCTCAGTTAGACCTCCCTAACCTCCACTTCTTTTAGTTTTAAAAATTGTATTTATTTTGTGGAGTAGGGAGATGGGGTCATGCATGAGCATGTGTGAAGTCAGGATTCAGTTCTTTCCTCCTGTTACAGGGGTCTCAGGGTTCAAACTCATGAGGTCAGGGTTCAACTCAGGTCAGAGCTGGTGGCATCCTCCATTGACCACAGAGACCCCTCACTATCCTCAGACGAGTCTGTTTCCAGATTCTTACGGTATGCTTGTCTCCGTCTTCTCTTCCTGGATTCCATTTTTTTCCTTGGAGATTCCCTTACTTTAAAAATATTTCCCAGCACCACGGGTTCACGAAGATAGCCAAGCAAATGACCCAGGATTTCCCAGCATTTACTGAATCTGATTGGTCTTCGGCTGCACAAGTGATCCAGCAGGCTTTCCTTTCCCCTAAAGGAGCTGTCACAGACTGGGCAATTGTAGATCTTTTGCATCTTGAGTGTGTTGGCTGAGTGGGACTCTCTGCAACAGAAGTGCTGGTTGTGTTGACGTCTGAAGTGGATATTGAGGTGGCTTAAGAGACAGGTTCTCATGGCAAAAGTCATGCGACAATAGGGGCAAGAGATCTTTTCTTTTGAGTGGACCACTGCAATAGAGTTGGATCGCACATTCAGGGAAGAGGTTCTGCTGTTCCGTGCCTTAGCCCTGGCTACTGGTCCCTGGATCACTTTCACATACTTGAGGGCGGGCGCTTGGGATGCAGGTTTTGGAGGTGGAACCTTACCCTTCCGCTTCTGGTTGCTAGCCACTCGCTTGTTTTGGTGTCCCTTTAGGTGGCTAGCCACTCGCTTGTTTTGGTGCACCTTTAGGTGGCTAGCCCCTGGCTTGTCTTGGTGCACCTTCAGGTGGCGGTTGACCTCAGACTGATCCCGGAAGCACTTTCCACACACAGGGCACGAACGGGGCCTATAACCTAAATGAACACGTCGGTGACGGCTCAGTCCAGAACCATCACGGTAAGTCTTGCCGCAGAGATTGCAAAAGAAAGGTCTGTCTCCATGATGCTGGGGCTTGCGGCCGCGGGCTTTGCGACTTTGCGGCTTTGTGACTGCTAGCCTCCTGGACCTCAAAGGAAACTGGTGATTAATGAGGAAGCTGTTCCTTTTGAAACATTTGCCACAGGTCAGACAGAAAAACAACGGTCCACCTTTGAACACCCCAGTGCAACCGGAGGTCTTCTCCTCATCATCCTTATCTTCCAGATCTGGGCTAGGTTCTTGAGATTTCTTTTCTGTGGTAGAGGAGGGAAAATATACAGTGTACTATGAGAACACCAGCACAAGGTGTGCACTCAGTACAAGCCACTTTTCCCTTTTCCCAGCCTTTAAAATGCAACCATCCACCCTTGGACCTCATAGGCTAGAAACAGGAAAATATATTCATAATAATAATAGTGGGTAGTAAAAATTTCATAGGCATCTTCTATAATCTCAAATATCTAAATATCAACTTACATCTTTGAAATCCATCTTCCCACTCTCAATATGACTCATATTCTCCCAGATACCCCACAGATAATAAAGCAGTAATTCTCCCCTCATCCCTGATTACACACATGTCAGCCAAGTACAAAATATTAAATGAATTCCCTACTGCAAGACCACATTCACATAACTTTTAAATATAGATTATAACTATTGTATCTTATTAGTATTTTAGTTTATTACTGTGTCTAGTACAGAACACAGAACTCAGGACCTGGGGATACAGCTCAGTAGCAGAACACTTGCCTGGTGTACACAAAGCCTGGGGTTCAATCCCCAGCTCTGTAAAAACAAAAAACATGTAACTAGGCCTCAGTGCTATGTGTGGCTGTACCTTCAGGAACCATCTGAACAAAATACTTTCAGATAACAGAGAACTCACCTCCCAGTGTTGGGAGGTGCATACAATCGGACTACCAGTGAGCTACATCTCTCGCCCAAGGGAAGGCTATTGCAACATGAAAATTGGGAATGAAAAGTAATGCTCGTAATTATTAATAATTGGATTGGAGTAAGAAGCAACACACCAGGAGTGTCTGAGCTGGGAAGTGTGGCCAACTTAAATTAACATTCCTCTCAATTCCTTATCTCTTATCTCAGTAACAAGCTTATCTCTCTCCAGGTCAACATTGTGGAACTTGTTTCTCTACTTCTGCCAGGAAGAACTTCTTAATCAAAGGGTGACACTAACTGAAAGGCTCACAGGCCATCTCTCAATTCCTGGAAACTAGATTACTTGTTTTGAAAATCTTGGCTATTCATTATGAAGCCAGTGGACTTAAAACTTTGATCTCAGGGTTTCCTCTAGTCCCAAGTCTAACACAGATCGATGGAAAGACATAGATACCGAGCTCGATGCGCTAGCTAGGTCAGCTCACCATGCTGAGATTATCCTGGGTCCCTTTTATCCTCCTCTTTCCTCTGCAGTTTTTTTTTTCTAATTGCACTTTTACTATTTTGTTGTATGCATGTATGCAAGTATACACATGCTATGGCATGCTTATAGAGACAGGACAGCTTGTAGGGTTAGTTTTCTCTTTACACCAAGTACATTCAAATTCTAATTGTGAGCCTTGGTGGCAGGCACTCCTAACCAATGAACCATTTTGCTGGCCCTTGGTTCTGTGAGATGATAGGTCCCCAAATACATGATGAAACCAAGGTATTGGGATTATAGATGTGAGCTACCATATCCAGCTTCCTTTACTGCTCTCACCGGTTGTCTTTGGAGGATAGAGACTTGATCTCTATCCTTTTCCTTTTTTTCCGGTGTTCCAATAAAAAAGTTTTGGCTCTGAGTGGAGTCATATTGGGGGCAGGGGAATGGTCTTATTGTTTTTGGCAACAAGGTATACAATGCAAGCTGGCTCTGAATTATCTCCATCCTTCTGAGTGATCAGATGCACTACCAAGACTGTCTGCAGTGTGGAAATGAAGCAAAGTGGTCTCATGCTAAGCCCCTTTATGTCTTATGCAGACAACAGGCTACCTCCTATAGGTTTGCTTTAAGAACGTTAATCTAGGGTTAGCAAGATGGCTCAGCAGTTCAGTGCACCTTTTGGTCTTGTAGAGGATCTAGATTCTGTTCCCAGTAACTGCATGGTGACTTACAACCATCCATAACCAGTTTCAGGGAATCCCATCCCCTCTTCTAACCTTTATGGACACCAGGCCCACACAGTGTGCATACAAACACGCAAGCAGAACATTCTTATACATAAAATAAACCTTTAAAATGTGGGGGTTTGGTTTGTTTTTTTTTTTTTTTTTTTGGTTTTTCGAGACAGGGTTTCTCTGTAGCCCTGGCTGTCCTGGAACTCACTCTGTAGACCAGGCTGGTCTCGAACTCAGAAATCCTCCTGCCTCTGCCTCCCAAGTGCTGGGATTAAAGCCTGCGCCACCACCACCTGGCGGGGGTTTGTTTTTAAAGGACACTAATCTAAGACACTTGGTTGCAGCTTCTGGTATAATGCCTCACACTAAATATTGTTGGATATTGTTGGATATTATTGACTAAATATTGGTTGGATATACAGGCAGGTGTTTTTTGAGGTAGGTTCACTATGTAGTCCAAGCTGGCATCAATCTGTATAACCAAGGTTGGGGTTTAGTTTGCAATCTTCCTGCATCAGATCCAGGAATTTTGGGAGTGTTGGAAGTCTTCGATTACAGGCTTTTATCAACAAACCAGGCCTACAGTCAAATTTGCATATTTTCACAATATAATTACAATGATAAAAGTGTTGCCCTGGGGTTGGGAAGGTAGCTCAGTAGATAAAGTGCTTACCATACAATCATGAGCACTTGAGTTTGATCCTCGAAATGCACATTAAGAAGGCCAGGTGTAAGGGCACTTGGATGTAAACCCAGCTCCATGAAGTAGAAAAGGTGGATACTTAGGGCTCACTGGTCAGTCAGTACAGAGTGGATGTATTCTGAGGAGTGAAGCCCAAATTTGACCCTGGCCTCCATGTGAACACATAAGTGTACCCACATATACATGAACCCACACACAGCATTATCCTTATATTCCTGGGGTGTTTTTTGTTTCTAGTTTTTTTGTGTGTGTGACTTAAGTGTTTTGCCTACTTGTATATTTGTATGTGAACCACATCCATACCTGGTGCCCATAGAAGTCAGAAGGTGTGGGACCCCTGGAATTAGAGTTACAAATGTTTGTGAGCCACCATGTGGGTCTAGAAACTGAACTCAGGTTCTCTGCAAGAACAAGTACTATCTCAACCCCTTAGCTACCTCTCTGGACCCATGTAGGTAGTCCAGACTGGCCTTAAAGTTGCTATGTAGCTGAGAATTACCCTAATCTCATCTTCCTACCTCTGTTTCCAAGCCCAGTTTATCTTCTAAGTTTTTATTTCTTCTACTTTTCCCCTTGAATTTTGTGACTCAGATCTTTCAGGCTGACTTTGGTCTATCTGATCAGAAACAGCAAGCATATTTTCTAAGGCTATAGGACAGAGAGAATGCTGAGGGAGTCACAGTCTCTTACCCACAAATGTTAGGTTCTTGAAGGTTTCTGACATCACATTCTGGTAAAGGTTCTTCTGTGTAGAAGTCAGACGGTTCCATTCTTCCTGTGTGAAACTCACTGCCACGTCCTCATAACTGACCGATGTCCTTGATGGCTGGGCAGACTTAGACTGTAAATACAGAGACTTGAAGTGTCTGCTCAGGGACTTTTCAGTCCCTAAGCCTCTGCTTTGGCTTAGGCACTATCACATCTGCCTTGACAATGCATTTAGGATTTTTCTACAGTCCTGTCCATAGCCCAAATGCATAACCAAAAATCTCTGCTGAGTGTGTAGCAAAACACATATTACAGATTCCTTTAACCTATCCATGAGAATGTGGTTTTGCTTTTATAAATGTGGTACCCCTGAGCTTCCTTCCAATGCCAAGAGCTTTCCCGAGGCACTAACCTGCTCCTGGTCACCAGCTTAAAGGACTACTATTTGGCCCTATGTGTATGGTGGTGGGAAACTTTCTCACTTGGACTATAAAATACTGACATGTACTTAAGATTTTGGGAATTGAGACCTAAGAGAAAGAAAATACCATGAAAGGGTATAGGGAAGGGCACATAATCCAGAGTTGTGGCACACAGAAAGCAAAGGATGGGCACAGATGGAACTCTCACTGAACAGAGAAGAGGAGAGGAGAGAAGAGGGGAGGGAAGGAGAAGAGGGGAGAGAAGGAAAACTATGAAAGATTCCAAGGTGGTATGGAAGATAGAGGAGATCTTGCAATTCCTTTTTTCTATTGTTTGGCCTGGGACAATCTGGGGTTCCATTGGATCCACAGGCAGGGAAAATACCTCAAGAGAGTCTAGGGCCTACCACTTCTTTACCTGACCACCTCCTTTCTTCTGTTAGATTTCACTAGCAATCTCTCTGTGTTATGTGCATGTGTGCCTTCCTCTATTTTTCTCTACCTATTTTTTGGGAAATCTCCCACTGAACAAGAATATCTGGCTAGAAAACCTCTGGAGTTATCCTGCTGACCTAGTGTCTCTCTGTCTGTCTGTCTGTCTGTCTCTCTCTCGTTTTAATGTGTGATCTAAAGATTCCATACTGGGTCTTCAACTTTGTGCAACAAGTACTTTACAACACTCAGAGCCAACTCCCCAATTCTTCCACCATAATCTTTGTTTTGGGCTTCTATAGAGCAGCTAACATACTAGCTACCCCAAAGAGGAGCATGTCTTTAGTGGTGTCTCTTTCTACTTTTAGAGCCTTCTGGTCTGGATCCCAAGACTAATGAGATTCTCTATTTTCCAGGTACTGGGTAGTGGGAGGGTTCCTACAAGGGCCCAAGAATTTGATACTGCTTCTCGTAACAAAAGTATTTACTCTAAAAGAGATTATCTTCCTTGATTGTTCAACTGTCCAAATTCTCCTTTCATGTGACAGCTTTAGTTCCCTCAAAGTTCAGGCCATAGAGTTCAGGGCTCTGGTTACCTGTCTCTTAGCTGCCATTGTTTGATAATGCCAGGCTGGTCCTAGGCGCTTGACTTGTATTCCAGACTGCTTCTAGACACAATATGCTGGTGCCCACTTCTAGAAATCTAAGGTTTGAGAAAAATATATAATATCAGCAAAAGGAGAGAGTAAGGAACAAGTACTTCCGTAACACCCAGTTACTAGCTTCCTGCACTGTGATGGAGCCTTCTCGGCAATACCACGTGAGGTAAATTGGCTCCATTTTCACAAACCTCAAGCGTAAGCGTTAAGTCATCCATTTCAGGACATGTGACCAATGGGAGAGTAATGTTTAATTCTAGACTTAGTATCACTGAAAAATACATACCTCAGTATGTCACATACCACTCTGAGTCTGTCTCTTCATCCTCTATGACTTGATTTCACTGGAAAGATGAAAGTAAATTTCTCTTCCAGGACCAGAAATTAAAATATAGGTTCTGTGATTTGAATATGTGGGTGGAATGCTGGGTCTCAAACCTAAGAGCTTGTGTCTGCTAAACAAGTGCTATACCACTAAGCCTTATGCATACACCAAGCTTTACAACTTCAATGTTTAAAGATATTTTGATATTTTACAATGGAGCTAGCCTCTGATGACCTCTTAAACTGAAAATATCATTAAGTCAGAAATGCAAGTAATACATATACCTACAAAACCTCATAGCTTAGTCACAAAGTACACTGTAGTGTGTGTTGTTTCCTTTCCTGATCTAGCTGTCCGGAAAGTGCAACCTGTGACTACTACCCAGCATGAAGGAACATCAGAGTATCTATCCCTATGCACCATATAGTACTAGAGACAAGTTAAATCAAACCCCAAAACACAAGTTGTCTGAATATGTAAGGCTTTCCCATCATTTTGGATCATCTTAGGTCTTGGCATCATGAGTCCAGTGTCATTTGTACAACACAGTGATAATAGCCCAACAACATTTAACATTCCTTGTTCACTCTGAAATCTTTATTTATTTCTATTTCTCCTCTCTAGATACAAGGGAAGCATAAAGGCACGGAGACTTGTTGCTCTTTCTTTTCTTCTCAATTCTTTTGCTAAGTGAAAGTACCAGCAAGGAACAAGGCATTCAAGGAATTGCTAACTCTGATCCTCAAAATGTTGCCAGGAATGCTGCATTCTAGGATCTGAGGTTGATTTTCTTCCTTCCTTCTGTCTCACCTCTCATTATTCTTGAAAAACCACATTCCAAAGTCTTCCGGGACCTGTCCTTAACCATTCTCAGCAAAGATCCCCTTATCTTCACAATAGCATGAAGATGTGTGTGACCCAATCCATTACCCAAACACCAGGAAGACTGAGACAGGATCTCCAGGAGTTCTAGGACAGCCTGGGCTACATAAATCATTATCCATCAACAACAACAGAAGCAGCACATTCACACAGAGCAGGGATCGGTCTTTGTTATAGACATAGGCTGCTTAAGGAGATTGACAGGTGTTGCATACCTCCATCCACCTCCTCACTCATTTACCTCTCTGATTGTTCTTTCCTGGTCCAGGAGGAAGCCCTGAGAATGCAAGGAGACCGAGTAAGACTTAGCTGTTGATTGGCAGGAGGTCAGGCCCCGTCGTCGTCCCTCCCAACTCCCACTCCCCTGGCATGGTAGATGGGCCAGGCCTGGCCTCACCCTTCCATTGGGTAAATTTCTGGAAGGACTGTGCAGAGACATCTCTCAACCCTGAGTGGACTCCTCCAACTAAAGCCCATTCATTGTTTCGGAAATCTGAGGAGCCAGCCCCAATAGCACAAAGGAAGCTAAGACAGGAAGATCAGGCAGACTTGCCACAAGACACCGTGTCTGTTCGGCTCTCTAAATCTGAGGCCCTGACGCTCTCACACACACAATCTGAGGAAAAATGCCCGCACGCTGTAGGCTTTGCCGGATCTGCCTCGGTCCCAGCCCCGAAACCCCCGGGGTTTCAGCCACGTGAGCCTTTCCACCGCGGAGCCAGGCGGCTTCTCCCACCCAGGTGTTGGGCCTTCGTGGCTCCACCGCGGGGCTTCACCCGGGTCCCCGCATGCTCTCACCGCGCTCGACAGCCCTACTTGGGAGCTCGGCAGCCCCGCCGTCCCCAGCGCTCGTCTTCCGAGCCGTCGCCTTGGACTACAGCAGCACAAAGGGCTGGGCGTGTTCCAGCTCCGACACGAACGTAGCGGCGTGAACCCGGGAAGGCGCCCTTGCCCGAAGTCAGGAATCCGCTACTTTGTCCCTCTGCTTCCGTTCTGCTCCATCCGCAGGTAACACATCTCAAGCGGCTGTCTGCCAAGGTCAGAAATTTAGATCTGAAGAAGCCCAATGCCTGCATGCCACGCCTTCTCGTCCCGCCTACGGTCGGTCTTCACTGGTCTCAGCTGCGCTAGGAAATTCCATTTTCTAAGATTAAGTATTTGCTCCTGGGGTGGGGGATGGGAGTGGGGGGATGGGGGCTAGGGGTGGGGGAGAGGGTGGGGAGATGGGGGATGGGAGGAACAGGTGACTCAGTTCGGTAATTCTCTGTACTAGACAGGTGAAAGTGAGTTCCAGGCCAGTCTGGGCTTCACAGTAAAAAACAAACAAAACACACACACACACACACACACACACACACACACAAAATAAGGTGAGACCAAAGGAAAACTGGAACTTCTCAGACAAGTAAAATGAACCGTGGAGCAACATCTTTTTCTTCTTTCTTTCTTTTTTTTCTTTTCTTTTTTTTTCTTTTTCTTTTTCTTTCTTTTTTTTTTTTTTTTTGTGGCTTTTTCGAAACAGGGTTTCTCTATGTAGCCCTGGCTGTCCTGGAACTCACTCTGTAGACCAGACTGGCCTCGAACTCAGAAATCCGCCTGCCTCTGCCTCCCAAGTGCTGGGATTAAAGAAAGGCGTGCGCCACCACTGCCCGGCTGTGGAGCAACATTTTAAGTAAAGTAAAAACCAAGAAAGCAACACGAGACTTAAAAGACTGTAAGTTACAGGATGGTGCAGTAGTTAAGGAAGATTCCAGGCGTCTTAGCACAGACAGTTCACAACGACCTGTAACCAGGGGACCCCACACTCTTCTTTTGGTACCATCCCAAATGTGGCATGCACTCACACAGACACATGAGAATAAAAATAATGATAAAAAAAAAAAGATACAGACACTACATAGGTATCACACCAAGGTCAAGTCTTACTAGTGTTTCACATACCGAATTCACTTCAGTCTCTCTCTGTAACCCTTTTTCTTTTCTTTCTTTTTTTTTTTTCTTTAAGATTTATTTATTGCCGGGCAGTGGTGGTGCACGCCTTTCTTTAATCCCAGCACTTGGGAGGCAGAGGCAGGTGGATTTCTGAGTTCGAGGCCAGCCTGGTCTACAGAGTGAGTTCCAGGACAGCCAGGACTACACAGAGAAACCCTGTCTCGAAAAACCAAAAAACAAACAAACAAAAAAAGATTTATTTATTTTATTTATATGATATTTATATGAGTACACTGTAGCTGTCTTCAGACACACCAGAAGAGGGCATCAAATCTTATTACAGATGGTTGTGAGCCACTATGTGGTTGCCAAGATTTGGACTCATTACTTCTGGAAGTGCAGTCAGTGCTCCTAACCACTGAGCTCCAGTGTGCCCCACCCCTTTTTGCTTTTAATAAGTTCAATAACATTTAGCCCATGTCTCAGGCAGCCAAAGCACAAGCACAGGTAGGGAGGGTGATAGGAAAGTATAGATTGAAGTACTAGATTGAAGCAATCCACATGAAACAGACGGGCAGCGAAGTAAAAAAAACAAAACCAAAACAAAACAGAACAAAAAACCCACACTTTATGTCAATAAAGAACTGTTTCTCGATGGGCAGTGGTGGCACATGCCTTTAATCCCAGCATTTGGGAGGTAGGGGCAGGCAGATTTCTGAGTTGGAGGCCAGCCTGGTCTACAGAGTGAGTTCCAGGACAGCCAGAGCTACACAGAGAAACCCTGTCTCGAAAAAACAAAACAACAAAACAAAACAAAAACAAAACAAAAAAAAAAAGAACAATGAAAACAAAATGAAAACAACAACAGCAACAAAAAAAACCAACCTGTTTCTCACCCTGGCTTCAAATTACCTTATTTACAAAACTGGGCAACCATAGTTAGCTGATTTAGGTTGTTCTTCAACTTTAAGCAAACTTTGTTTGTTTGTTTATTTATTTATTTATTTACTCTTTACTTACTTAAGAGACAAGTCTTCCTAGGAACTCACTATGGAGCCCATACTGCTCTTGAATTCAAGACCCCCTCAATTCCGTGATTGCACATATACTGCTGTACCTGGCAGAAGGACTAAGGTCCTTCGTTCTTGAGGTTTGAACAGGGATCTAGCTGATATGACTGAAGCCACTGCGTTGTAAACACCATCTTGCCAAGCAGGTAGCCCTGGCCCATATTCTAACACTATAGGAAAATGAAGCCCTTAGAACAGTTCAGCATTTCATGCTAGTCACTCTACTGGCACCTAGGCTATTCCCAGCTGATGTCTGATGTACTAAGAACCTTTGAGAAAGCCCAGATACATTCTAGCTCGCTGCACACCGCCCTTATCTAGCTCGGCATCCTTCTTCCTGCCTTGAAGTAGCAGGAATTCTCTGCTTTGCTGATATCTAAGAAATGCTTCAAATCTTTAGATACAACTACACTCTGCATAGCACTAGGTTTGTCGCCTCTTCAGTTTCAGTGCCTCTACGCTAGGTTTTCCAGAGACAACTTGATTTAGAGAATGCAGAAAATTTTATCCACTACTAAAGAGAACATCTCTCATGTGTGGTAGTACATGCCTGTCTTCCTAGCATGTGAAAGATGGATGAAGGGGGGATCAAAGTTATCCTCAAGGGTTGGGAACTTAGCTCAGTGGTAGAGTGCTTGCCTAGCAAGCACAAGACCCTGGGTTCAGTCCTCAGCTCTGAAAAGAAAAAAAAAATCAAAATAACAAAGTTATCCTCAACCACATAGTGAGTTCAAGGCTAGCCTGGGCTATATGAGACTATCTTAACCAGGAAGCCATTAGATATGTGTCATTGATTCCCCCGCCAGGGTTTGGGTTCACATTATAGAGAAATCTGAGTAGGGATCCAGACATAGTCACACACAATTCTAATCCCAGCACTTAAAAGGCTGAGACAAGAAAATATCAAACTTTAAGTAAGGATCATCCTGGACTACTAATCAGTCCCAGGCTAGCTTAGACTGTGAGACCCTGTCTGAATAATCAGCTTGATGAACTTTAGCACATCTCTGTGTGTGTATGTGAAGGTATTTCTAGAAACAAGTCATAGTTTTCCAACCTAATGAATAATTTAATTCATTTATGGATTTAAAGTTTGAATAGGTTAATCCAATGGGAGATTGGGAAGCTAGGGCCTGGTTGGAGGAAGTAGGCCACTGGTAGTATGTATCTGGAGACTACATCTTGCCTTGGCTGCTTCCTGTTACTGCTCCACTATTTCCTGTGCATTATACATTGTGAACTGCTCTGCTTTCCCATAAGATGCCTCCATAAGATCAGGTTATAGGCAAGCCTGTGAGGCATTTTCTTTCTTTTTCTTTTTTTCTTTTTCTTTCTTTCTTTTTTTTTTTTTTGGTTTTTCGAGACAGGGTTTCTCTGTGTAGCCTTGGCTGTCCTGGAACTCACTCTGTAGACCAGGCTGGTCTGGAACTCAGAAATCCACCTGCCTCTGCTTCCCAAGTGCTGGGATTAAAGGCGTGTGCCACCACCACCCAGCGAGGCATTTTCTTAATTAGTGATTGATTGGGGAAAAGCCTAGCTCATTGTGGGTGGTACCACCTCTGGCCTGGTGGTCCTAGGTTCTAGAAGAAAGCAGGCTGAGCAAGCTAGGAGGAGCAAGCCAGTAAGCAGCACCCCTTCATGGCCTCTTCATCAGCTACTGCATCAGGTTCCTGCCATGTTTGATTCCTGTCCTGATTTCCTTCAATGATGAACAGTGATATGAAGTGTGAGCCAAATGAAACATTTCCTCTGCGACTTTCTTTTTGGTTATAGTGTTTCATCATAACAATACAAACAATATGAAGAGCCAAAACATACTGCCACCGAACAAACAAACAAAAACAACAACAAAAAAAAACCAGGCAATTGTAAGAGAAACCTAACACACATAGTTTTTAACCAGACATGCAAGTGGTGAGCAAGTGTACTTTCAAGCAAAATGTAAACCCATACATATAAAATACAATGAAAAAATTTATTTTACGATGTTTCAATATCTCTTTCCCTCTCTTCTCCTTTCTCTCAGCTTCTCATAACCTGACATTTCAATGAGTCACTATCCATGTGAAAAGCAGCACTAGGGTTGAGGCTCTTAAGCCTATCTCCAATAGAATCCACCCTTGAAGCACTGATGTCTCCCCCCACCGACTAGACTTCCGGTGTGCCTTTCTCTCTGGTTTCCACCCAGCATTCCTTTTGGCCTCCCTCCCAGTCTCGACTTACCTATTTTGACTTCTGTGACCTCTTTATCTTCCCAGGACACTGCACTAGGTAGTTCTAGCTCCTCCTCCTCCATCTTACTTGTGGAATTTCTGGGCTAGTTCCCAGAAAGAGGAAAGTTCTGGAATTAATGGAAGCTACAAACTAGCGGTATAGTCAATCTGGAGACTTGTTGTTGTTGTTTTTTTGTTTTTTTGTTTTGTTTTGTTTTTTTGAGACAGGGTTTCTCTGTGTAGCCCTGGCTGTCCTGGAACTCATTCTGTAGACCAGGCTGGCCTCCAACTCAGAAATCCACCTGCCTCTGCCTCCCAAGTGCTGGGATTAAAGGCGTGTGCCACCACTGCTCGACCAAAAAGTTGCAGTGGAGTCTTGTTTGTTGTTTGTTTGTTTGTTTTTGGTTTTTTGGTTTTGTTTTTTTGAGACAGGGTTTCTTTGTGTAGCCCTGGCTGTCCTGGAACTCACTCTGTAGACCAGGCTGGCCTCCAACTCAGAAATCTGCCTGCCTCTGCCTCCCAAGTGCTGGGATTAAAGTCGTGCGCCACCACTGCCCAACTTAATTTGGAGACTTGTATCATCAAGTCAGTGTCTACCATCACTCAAAGAAGAGGACGCATATGTGTTTGCCTGGATTTGGGAAGCACTCAGACTCTGTGTCAGCTCGTGACACTGCTTTGAGCTCTGAGTCAGGTCTCAGGAAATTTCTCTAAGAGGTTGTAGGGTCTTCTAGCCTCAATATCACAGCCACACGAGGGCGCTACTGCTCTCCCCTCTCAGATTGTATAAGGGACAGGAGGGTAGGACTGTCTAGAAATCAGACAGAAATGGCCTACTGAAACCTGGGCAAGGTTTGTAGGAGATGAAGATGCTTCTGAGCACCCAGATCTAAGCAGTGGTGGAAGAAATTTAGAGCTGTTAGAAGGAATTCTGTCGTATCTCTGAGATTTCCCCTTTCCAACCCTGGAAAATGGAACAGATTGTTTTGTTGTTCTAGTTTCTGTTGGTTGGTTGAGGGATGGGGGCGGTGTGCACATGCACACAGAACAGGGGATTCGACCCAGAGCGCATACTAGACAAGCAGTCTATTACTGAGAAACACTCCTGGGCCCTGAAGGCTATTTTCTAAACATGATCTTTTAAATTTTAGAATGTATGGGACTAGAAAGATGGCTTAGTGCTTAAGAATGCTTACTGTGTTCTTGCAGATGGTCTGAATTTGGTTCCCAGCACCCATATCAGGTGGCCCACAACAAGCCTGTAACTCCAACTTCTCTCATACACACATAAATAATTCTTAAAATAAAATTTAGGATGCTCCCCTCCCCCCCCACACACACACCGAGACACTGCAAAGGTAGTATATAGAGCCTCCAGTTTCTCTGTTTAAAACATCCTACAGGGTTGGAGAGACAGCTCCCTGGTCAAGAGCACTGTCTGCTCTTGCAGAAGACTCAGTTCCAGTTCCAACACTCACATGTCCTCTTACGACTTCCAAGGGCACTGCATATTTGTGTCTCATGATCTCATGCAAGCACACACATACATAAAAATAAATCTCACATCACCAGACATTTTATAACCCATGAAACTATATGGACACACTTATCTATACATATTTCATTTACACTCTTCAGTTGTTACTGATATCCTTTTTCTTTCCTAGGATGTTATTCAAGGCACCACACACTTGGTCTCAGTTGATCCTTAGGGCTCCTCTGGCTATGACCAATTTCTCTGATTTTTCTTAATTTTAATAACCCTGACACTTTTGAGGAGGACTGGCCCAGCACACTGAGGAATGTTATTTGATTTGAATTTGACTGTGACCATGATTTAAGAAGTCCAGAAAGGCGAAATGCTGCCTGCATCATGCTCCTGATTTGTCCCAGGAAAATACCTGTAAGTGTGGCCACTGTATATTATATAGTAAGTGTTTCCTTAGTTTTAAAGAAACTACTGAGTATCTCCCATGGTGGCTATGCAATTTGTATCTCTGTCAGCAATGAATGGGTACCTCTGATGCTTATAATTCTTACAAGTACTTGCAATGAAATTCGTTTTCTCATTTCTGTGACCAGATGCGTCACAAGAAGTGACGTGTGTGTGTGTGTGTGTGTGTGTGTGTGTGGAGGGGGGGTATTTTGGCTCAAGTTTGAAGGGTAAAGCTCACCAGGGAAGGGAAGGCATAGCTACAGGAGCAGATGCTGTGGTACTACTGGTGGGGTCTTGGTGGATCAGGAAGTAAGAAAGGAATAAAAGCACTCTGCTAGCTTTCTCCTGTTTCCATTTTCATTCAATCTGAGAATTAAGCTTGTTCCATAATGTCATTCACATTCAGGGTGGGTCTTCTCTAAAAGTTCCCTCTCAGGTATGCCCAGAGAAGTGGTTTCTAAATCCAGACAACTCTTATATATAATAAGATTAATCATAAAACTGGAGAGATGGCTCAGTGGTTAAGAGAACTGGATGCCCTTCCAGAGGACCTGGGTTCAATTCCCAGCACCCACATGGCAACTCACAACTGTCTGCAACTCCAGTTTTGGGAGATCTCACAGCAAAGGACATAAAAGAAAATTAAGTAGATTATTTTCAAAAAGAAGATTAATTAAAGTCTGTTCCATGTGAACTTTACACCCAAACTATCACTTTAATCTATAATATTCTGCCCTTAATCCCCACAAGGTTTCAAATCTGCCTCATAATGTAAAGTGCAGATAGTTGTTGGCTCCTCTGGAAGAGCAGTAAGTGGTCTTCACACTGAGCCATCTCTGTGGAGCCACTTTCCACAGTTGTAACAACTGTAACATTAGGAAATCTAAATCCAAAATCGCCTCAGAAGTTCTAACTATGATTTCTGTTTAAAAATAACATCAACAACAACAACAAAAACAAAAACAAAAAGTAGATTCTCTAATAATGGTATAATATAAATATTTCCATTCAGAGAGAGAAAAAGAGACAGAGAGAGAGAGAGAGAGAGAGAGAGAGAGAGAGAGAGAGAGAGAGAGAGAGAGAGAGGAAGAAGGAGGAGAAGGA